>NW_005803952.1:0-3320 GCF_000240725.1 Microchloropsis gaditana
CCCTCCTCCTTCTCCTCCTCCTCCTCCTCCTCCTCCTCCTCCATTTCATTGTCCTCCAAGAAAAGCATTCCCCAAGAGTCGTCCTCCTCGTCCTCCTGGCCATTTATTTCCCGCCGATGCAGTGATTTGATCTCTCCCAGCGACAACACAGGCACCAACCCCTCTCCTTCTGGCAAAGCCACACCACATTCGACAGCACTCAGGCGCAGAAACTCGCTGAATTGTCTCAGAAGGACCATCTGCGAGCTCCCAAGCAGATTCCAAAGCGCCACCCTCTCCTGCTGTAGCAAACCCTGCAGTAATGCCTGGAGATGGTCGCGCACGCACCGGACCTCAGGCGGTGGGTGAGCCTGTGCCAGCCGTAGATACTCCCAGGCGCAGGAGAAGGCTTCTTCTGGGTCCGCAAGCGTGCCACTCGCCGACAAGGCAGACTCGTGGCCTGGGACGGCTGGAGCGGTGGCATCAGCGGCAGGGGATGCCGCCGGCCTCGCAGCGCCCGACGCCCCGAACAGGCGCGGGTTGCGCAGCAAGCCTATGGCGCTCATGAACCCGTCACACCCCGTGTACTCCATGGCCCTGTCCGCGTCCTCCCGCGTGCGGCAGTTCCCGTTGGCGACGACGGGGACAGGAACCGCCTCGCGCACGGCCCGGATCACGTCCAGGTCGCTCAGGGACTGGTGGTCGCGCTCGCGGGGGCTGCGCCCGTGCACCGTCAGCATCGACGCCCCGGCCCCCGCTAGTCGCCTCGCCAATCGCGTGGTCGTGTCCACGTCATACATGTGCCGCAGCTTGCAAGAGACCGGCACCCCCAGCTCTTGCGAAATCAGCCTGACCATGATCGCGGCCGTCTCCGGCTCCCTCTCCGCAAGGTAAGCCCCATAATTCCCGGCTTTGGCGCATTGTTGCGGGCATCCTAGGTTTATGTCCACGCCTGCAATTTGACCCCCATCCCACAGCCGTTGCGCCGCCGCCAGCATCTCTAGTGGGTCTGACCCCGCAAGCTGCGCGATAACGGGCGTGTCATCAGCACACGGCCGCAGTAGCTCGAGCACGTATGGGTCCATCTGGTCTTCATTGCGCTTCAAAAGGACGTTGCGAGCCAATAGCATTGGAGAAAAGGTGAGAGTGACGCCGTAACGTTGCACAAGCAAACGAAACGCCCGCTCGGATTGTAGTACCATTGGAGCCAGCACGAATACTGGCTGCGTCTCGTCGAAGCCCTCCCGTAGGAAACTGAAGCGACGCGGCGGCGAGGGTAAGGGCCATTCAGGTGAGCAGAGGCGTGTTATGATGAGGTCGCGATATACCTGGAATGCTTCGCTGCTCGAGAGACCATCTGCAGACCCTGCATCACTTTGAAGTCGTCTCCACCCACGTCTCCATTTCGATCTGGCCCTGAATGCCACCATCCCATCTGTGCTCAAATTCCGAAGAGGTCTGAATGTGTAAGTGACAATATTAATGATGACTCTGCTGTATGGAACGAATAAAAAGCTTGAAAATTGTGCGTGAACACCGTCCTTACATCAATTTGAGAGCCTCGGGAAGGAGGAGGTTGAGCGAGAAATTGGACTGCCACTCGATCGTCCAGAGAAATAAGGAAGAGGATCGTGCCTAAACATATACAGTCATCTTCTACTTTTTATTGTAACGATTTTACATTTTTGTCATGGAAAAGAGGAGTAAGAGATCCCTCCACTGAGCCGCCATAGGCCGGGAGGTTGGTCAAAGGGCCTGCAAGGCTGCTCGCGCGTTGAGCTTTTTTGCCACTGTCCGCGTTCCGCTACATAGCACGGAGTGTTGTGTACATGCCATGTATACCTTTGCACAATTACATAGCGTTGAGCTCATACATCATGGAAATGCTTGCCGTGATGGATGACCGGCGCCCTTTTTGTTGCTTCCGGAAGAAGGGGCGGGGCGCCTTGCCCTCTCGCTTGCTGCTTGCTATATGAGACGCTGCGCATTCCTGCTCCTGCTTTCTCGTCACAACGGAAGCAAACCATGGCAGACTCCATACAGATCACCACGAACAGTTCAATTAACTTTCTTCCACGTTCTCCTCCTTGATGCGGACAGGGCAAACCAACTCGAGGGGCTAGGGCGGAACTTTACGTAGCCCAGACCATCGCCCGAAAGTTGCGTTCGCCACTTTTCCCTCCTTCCTCCTAGTCGGTGAATGAAACCGGAGGAGACTTTGCCATCGCATTAGAGAAAGGTTATTTGCAGAGTTGTTAATAGAAAATGACATACCGCGTTGTGGCGACAGCTAGCGATAGCGTAGTTTCGACATGGGAGCTAACGCGCGAGGCTTTGCTGGAGAACGGGCAAATCATCCACAAAGCGACGAAGCAGCCTGGCACGACCACCGGCACGGTGCACTCCATGGCTTGGAACCACACTCAGCAGGTGCTGGCCTGTGGTACAGAGGAAGGTGCGATAACCCTTATGCTCGAGTCGGGAAAGACGTTGGAGGTGCTGAAAGAGGCGGACGTGGGCGCGCGGGTTCCCCCCATGCCCATTACTTCCTTGGCCTGGGGTGGACGATCCCGGTACCTCTTGACGACGGGACAGGCACATAGCCCACACCTATGGGACCTGAAAAGGAAGGAGCGTGTGATGGCGTTCGGCGGCCACGAGGCTCATGTGACGGCCGTCGCCTTCGCCCCGGACAGCGAGCGAGTCGCCTCAGGCAACCACCATGGAGAGGTCTTGTTGCACACCCTGGTCGCCCAGCAGCCCGTTAAAGTCCTTCCTCTTGAGCTCAGCGACTCGAAAGGCGGGAGCCGAGAGCCGCGCACGCCCTCCGCCTGCATCGCCGCCGCAGTGCGCTCCCTTGCCTTCTGGAGCGCGCGGGCCCCGACACTGTTGGCGGGGCACCGGGATGGCGTCGCGCGCGTTTGGGACGCGGGGACGGGGGCCTGCCTGACATCCCTGCAGGGGCAGCACCAGGCGGCGATTAGCGCTGTCATGGGCTCCCCTGTGAGCGACAAGCTCCTGGCGACTGCGGGCCAGGACCGGCGCCTGGTGCTGCACGACATCCTCCGGGGCCGCCCGCTGCGCGAGGTCAAGGTACGTCCTCGCGACGGGCAGTTGCACGCCCGGCTTTCTGTCTCACGCTTGCTTCTCGTCCTCCTTCCCCCCTTTTTCCCGCCACCCAGGCCGTCGCCCCCCTGACCGCCATGGCCTTCGGCCCGGAGGGTGACATGGTCCTGGTCGGCCTCACCAACGGCGACTGCTCCGTCTACGACTTACGGAAACCGGAGCTCCCCGTCCGCACCGTCCACGCCTTCCCTGGCACCCCTGTGCGCGCCCTGGCG
>NW_005803952.1:7429-7681 GCF_000240725.1 Microchloropsis gaditana
TTGCCGCAGAGCGCCTCCCCTGGGGCCTTCCCCTCCTCGGAAGCGAGCAGGACAACGGTTCATGTGCCCTCGCGCAAGGCGACTCAAGAGGGGCTTGACCCCACCCTGCCGATGGGACCCGCCGGCGACTCCGCCGCCGTCTCGCTCTCAAGCGCTGCCTCCACCTCGTCCTCCTCCCCCGCCCTCAGACACAAGGGCAACGGGTCGGGCCCCGCACCGACACGCCCCCTAGCCCCGCCCAGTCCCCCCTCC
>NW_005803952.1:11604-11900 GCF_000240725.1 Microchloropsis gaditana
AAGGCACGGCGGAGGAAAGAGAAGGACGGGCTCTCGCGGCGTACGCGAGTGCGAAAACTATTAACGAAGGAAGCAGAGTGAGTGAGTTTCATGGCCTCGTACTTCACATAAGGCTTTGTTTCGTGAGTGTGAGGTTGTTTCGCGATGATTCTCTCCCTCCCAAGCTGCCTGGAAAGCCCTCATTCAGTCCCTTGGCCCAGGGAGCCTGAAGAGGCTCCGAAGCACCCGCTGCCCCTCCTTCAGTACCACATTCCTACGCCGCGCCTCCCCCCACGCCCTAACACTCTCCACCTCCC
>NW_005803952.1:11910-233313 GCF_000240725.1 Microchloropsis gaditana
TCGTGAGCACAAGCACGTTTGGGAACACAAGGAGCTTTCGAATGAGGTTTATGGTGACTGCAAGCTCCGGACAACCCGCAAGTGTTAAGGATTGATCGTCACATGAAAAATCACTTCACACACCTTGCATCAGCACTAAGGGTCACGTTATAACTGATCATTCCAAAAAGAAAAGGTGAAGGAAGAATCCATTCGCTTCCATGGGTGATGTTCACCCCTTACTTTATTTCGTCAGAAATGGTCATCGGCTATGTACTACCGAATGACTTCTAGTTGAAATACGCATCACTTTTTTCATTTTAAACGATCAATTTTCACGGAGTATGCGGACCAAGCTTTCCTTTTTACACTAACCATAATCTCATGCTCCACATACCTTTTCACAATAATCCGTGCGCCTGAAGAAACTTCCCGACTTCAGCCCTGTATGCATCTGGGTGGTGCGCATAGTGGCAGACATGACTTGATGGTTCACTAACCTTCCATGTCCTCACCATGACATCTGCAACAATGCCCTGGGATGTGAAATATGCTTTCCGCTTCGTCACAATCCTTTCAACCAGTGCTGCGTCTGTGATGGTGTCATCATCCGAGTATATATAAAGGCTAGGAATAAGCAGGTGATCGTTCTCTATATGCTCCAAGTATTTGCGCTCATATCGCCAGCATTGTGCTAGTCCATAGACTTCAAGGCCGAAACGGATGGTGATATAGGTGGCAAGCCGGGCGAAGGGTGCCTGTGGAAGGGGCCGCCGAGCAACAGGAGTAAATGTTGTAAGCGCGGGAAGGTAAGAATACTACGGGTACACATAAGTACATGTGGGCAGTTTCGGATTTTTGACATTTGGACAATCACTACATCCTACAATTACTCATTCGAATGCCACGGATTCTATTCGACAGAGACATTCCATGTCCATGGATTCCTCTACCTACGATACACATTCAGGTTACTCACCCGCAAGGCTGCGCTGAGTGCCTTAGCACCAGTTTGAGCGTCTGCAGCCGCTGGACAGCTATCAAATATTGTTGCGGCGAGCTGAGAAAAGGAGTGCTCCTCATTGGGCGGTCTTCTATCACAGCAGAACCGTCGCGACCGTTGTCTATAGTGACCGTTCAGCAGCAGTAGCAATCTGCGATGAACAAAGCAACCTCCATTACTAAAGTAATGCACAAGTACTTTGGCTCGAGGAAAAAATAGAGGTATCAAAGACATGATATCCTCCGCTGTGCGCACCACTTCTGATTGCTTTCTACGGAGGACATTGCCGGCAGGTACAGTGTAGCGTAGCACTACTTTGCAAGCAAAGTGTTCGTGATATAGCGCTGCATATTTTCTGAGATGCTTATCTTGGCAAGTCAACCATCCAAAAAGCAGTACTACGAATTTTACTTTGTAACCATTTTCTTCTTCTGATGAGGCTGAGGCACCATTTTCATCTATAGCGGGACAGATATTCAAACCTTTCAGTTTGGTTACCCGGAAACGCCCTATACTCGGTCCGTCCTCAAATACTGCGTCTTCGTCCATAGCGAATCGATGGGTGAGACCAGGGGACGATGTCCCCGATCTGCATGTTAGGTATGGCAAAAAAGGGTAAGGGTAGAAACCAGTCACTTTGGCGTGTCATCCGCAGGTCAAGAGAATAGATGAGGTTGGGTCCCGATAGCAACGGCCCAAAATTCAGGTGCACACGTTTGTGATGGGTCCCAGAGGGTGAATGACTTAGGAGTGGACAAAATATACGAGCTCAATGGGTACGCTCAGCACCCTGCTTGAACCCTCAAGTCGTAGCGATAGAGAAGAGGTGGCTGTGCTTGAATGCGCAGCCCTGTGTGAGGATGATGCATTGCTGGGCATTCATTGGGTGCTTTGAACTCTCTCCATACGCGAAATTTGAAGAGGCAGAGTGAAATGCGTCCTACCGCATTTAATATGACTAGACAGATTGGCATGGTGGACATCAAAAATTTAAAGAACCGTTTCTTCCTTCATTAATGAGGGGCTGGTGCCGTTGAGATGCTGCCCGACATGAAGGCTCAATGCGTCTGATAATGCACCATCTAGAATTTTCAGAGAGCGATCGTGCTGTCTAGAAGAGAAATACATCCATCAATTTGTTTATCAAGCTGTTGCAAATGAACTTACCAGTTGCCGGTGAAGTCTCTTATGAACCTCACGTCAACGTCCTTCATGGGCAACGATGATTCAGATGTCACATTTATCAGAGCACAGACATTCCAAAGTCCCCCGAAACATTTCAACGAAATTTAATGAATATAATAGCGCATTTTGGCATGGAGAGACTACATACATAATTTCTACACAATCGAATACAAGTGGATAAGCAATCATATTCCATTTTGTTGTATTGCTGTCGTTCAACTTTAGCACGACATGGCCGATTTTAATCTTTATCATGAGCGCTGGACCGTAGATGCATTTGTCCTTCTACTATCTCAGCTTTTGGCTTACCAACCAAGCGAAATTTGCCATCCTTGCCCTCTTCAAGCCTCCTGATTTGCTCGTTGGTAGCCTCAGAATCTGAGAAATAGCTCAAAACACCACTTGAAGAAGGCAAATAACCCCACAAATTACCCTTATCCTTGCCACGATGCGAGGATGAAGGCGAAATCTCCACAGTGTCCTGTCCAGGACGAGTCGACACGGAATGGACCGTTGCGGTTTCAGTTGAGAGAGGCGCGTTAGCCGCAGCCACAATCCCTGCAGCGGCTGTCGCCCAGAATGCAGGAGGCACAGCAGCAATTGCTTCGCAATATTTTTTGTTTTCCCGCAGGAAGTCTACGCCCGAGAAAGGTACCTCACATACGGCTCCAAGGTCATTTGCAGGTGGACTGTGCGCAGCCCGATCCAGACATGCACAAAACTCAGAGCCATCTGTGGTCATTTCATCGACTAGTTTCGCTTCCAAGCTATCAGGTGCATCAGCTGCGATTCTTGCCAAGGAGCCAAGTAAGCCCAAGCATTCTGCATTCTCATATCCAGGGTCATTGACACAGTTCGCTATCTGAGCTATACGGGCCTCTGTCAATTCATCTGTGCTCCCTGCCAAATCCCCCCCGTCAGCACCCATACAATCTAAAATTTGTAAGCCAACTAGCTCAGCACGCACTACATCAGCGTCAGAGCAGCCGTTGAGTGCTTTAGACAGCGAAGACTGGATCTGGGGTTCAAATGCACAAGAAGCCTCCAAGGCCGTCAGAAAATTAAGTGAATCGTGTGCTGGGCAACTCGTGGATACGGCTTGATATGCGGCTGATTGACTCGCTCCTCGAACACATTGACAGGCCTGCGGATAGTCAGTCAGGGCTCGCATAGCGTACACACCCATGTCGCTCCAGCTTCCTCCTTGTAGCTTTGTGGTGGCCAATATAACGAGATACATGCAATCAGAATTGGTCATGTGCGGGTCATACAGGCAGCTAATACCGGCACGGATGGTAGCATCCTCCAGTTGTGCTCCCATATTAGGACTAGACGAGCCGAAGCCTTCAATCAATTGAGTAAAGTTGAAATTAAGACAGTCAATGAAGGGCAAGTAGGCTAACTGCAGGTTGAGTAGATCATTTACCGCGCATCCCTCCATCTGCGGAGGGAGGTGCCATGGCTTGATGCTGTTCACGTACGGCGCCAAACGTGCTGATGATCTTGTGATTTGGCCCAGGCTGACACCATCTGTACAAGTTGGAGAAAAGCTGCCTACTTGGTTATTAACTTCAGCAACGCAATTGAGCACCTCGGGGGGATTCTGATAAATGACTCCCACCACTTTAGCAGGCACAGATCCTGGTTGACTCGCAGCTTGTTGCAGTATTGACTCAAGAAGCTGGAAACATTCATTTTGGTACTGGTCGGAAGACTCAGAGCACCGGTCTAACCAGATACTTTGATCGGAAGATAGGCCACCCATGAACATAAAGACCTCGCCGAGGGACAGACTGAAGCAGTTCATCAGTCCTCGGCCAACCCATGTAAGCTGACGCATATCTGTAGAAGAACAACCGGGAAATGTTTGTGCGGACGTGGACGACGCGAGCAGCAGCGACATTGCGGCGGCAAAAGTGATATGGGCAACACGATGCAGCCCAACCATCGCCATGTGCGCCCTTAAATTCTTAAGACGTCTGAAATGTATAGAGCATATTAAAAAGTTTGATTTACTGAGATTTATTGGTTTGTAGTGCATGGACGGGGGGATCGAAAAAACAGAGAATTGACATGGTGCAGCGAATACTGCGAGCAGGGACGCGTCAACCTGGCCCAGAATAAAACTGAGAGAGCTTTACAAAACACTAAGCAAGCCAAGCATTGAATTCAGAACATCTACATAATATGATCAATGTAATGTGACGCTGTATTGGAGCAGTTGCTTTGGAGGTTTATACATTGCTCTTGCTCTCCAGGGACGGCGTCGCCCGAGCGTCCGAGCGCGTCCAAGCCCGCTGACGTCCAGCAAACAACCGCTGGCTTCAACTTGAAGAATTTTCCTGTTCTGCGTGTGAAGATCAAGACAGAATGCGCATGACTGGACCAAGAACTTGAAAAGGAAAATTTCTGTTTGAGAGACTCATGAATATTCGGCTTTCAGATGCCTTTCGTTTTCATTTTGTCTCAAACCTTCAACGAACTTCACAGTCACTTCCATCATGGATCGGGGTCCAATGCCGCCTCCGCAAAAGCGCCATTCCACATGCGGGCAAGGCAAAGGGTATTCACATGCGAAGTCACTCATGGCTCCATCAACATCCCACGTATTTGTCAAGCGACGGAACTTATTCCTGCAGACCTTCGACGAGCAGGGTGAACTTCAAGAAGAAGAGAGCACAAGTCTACGGCACAACGCTTTCGAGGTTAAAAACGACTACAGTCAACATTTTCTTCAGACTCGCGAACGACCCCAGAACTTCATTAGGGATGTAACGGTTGAGGATGGATTTGCTGAATATCCCAAGCTGGCAAAGTTACTTTCTGCAAAGCAGCACATTGTCGAGACCCGCAAAACGCCTGCGATGTATGTGAAGGCCGACCTCCGAACATTTGATCTGCGGAGCCTAGGCACCAAATTTGACATTATATATATTGATCCACCTTGGGAGGAATACACGCGTCGAGCCGCGCCCTTTGTACTGAATGGCAAGCCGTCTGTGTGCTCGGAGACATGCGATGCGTCTTTGCAGCTGGACGAGGTATGGGGGCACGAAGATTTGGAGTCCCTGCCTATTGACGAAATTGGTGAGTTGCCTAGTTTTGTGTTCCTGTGGTGCGGTTCAGGGGGGCGCATCACAGAAGGGTCAGCGCAAGGGGCCTTGCACGTTGAAGATGGTAGGCGTTTGCTTAAGAAGTGGGGGTATCGGCGATGCGAGGAGATTTGCTGGGTGAAGACGAACAAGCATTGTCAACACTCTCAGCCAGAATTATCCACCTCCGCAACAAGCTTATTTGTACGTACCAAAGAGCATTGCCTTATGGGTATCAAAGGCTCAGTACGTCGTAATCGAGATGGGCACATAATCCATTGCAACGTCCACACGGATCTTGTAGTAGGAGAACAACCCATCGACCCGCTTTCCACAGCAAAACCTGAAGAAATTTACACGATAATGGAGCAGTTTTGTTTAGGTCGGCGACGTCTGGAGCTGTTTGGATGCTCGCGTAACATTCGGCCAGGCTGGGTGACAGTTGGTAAGGATGTGCCGGGCACGACGTATGACGCGAGGACATATTCGAGATTGATGGAAGAGCCGGGCTTGAATCCAGATGGGACAATGTGTGCTGGTCACTTGGTAGGGTCTACCGTCCTCATTGAAGATCTTCGACCTAAAACACCTCCACGAGAGCAGCGCGAACGAGAAGCGGCCATGGGAATGCTTCGTAAAGCAGTCCGGGGAGGACGAATGGATTCACTATGCAGGTCCTCGCCCAGGCCCCGTAGCCGCACTGTCCCAAGTGTCAGCCCCCAATACGTGCAATCGCTCCATTTCAATAAACACCAAAAGCATCCTGAGTGGGAGCAGTATGCTCAACAGCAGGCGGTTCAGGGTCAATTTTGGCATATATACGAGAATGGCTTTCACAATGAGGGTCAATACCAAGGTTTTGGAATCTACGACGAAACGTCGATAAATCTAAGTTCCTTTGACCACTCCGAGCATCATCGAGAAGAGCAGCATGTCTCTTTTGTCTCGCCTTTCACGTATCCATCCGACCGAAATGGCTTTTTGCCGCCGTTTCCTGTGTCTCAACCTCCACCTCCTTTAGCCTCTATGAATACTTCTTTACACGAGCACGTTCTCTCATCGCCGACATACGGCTGGAGATCATCCCCCTTATCTTCACCCCATGGACAAAGCGGGCGGGGGCGAGGGCGAGAACGTTCAGTCTTCCAACGCAAACCATTTTAAAACACTCAATGTAAAAATTAGGTTGTGGAAAAAAGTGCAATACAGACTATGACGCAAATAGATTGTTTCTTCAACCTCACTATCGTAAATCAGCTAGCTATTGCGTACGCATCCCCTATGCACTTCTTTCTTTTCCGTAACCGCCCCTACCAGACATTTAACAGAATTTTTTTATCGCTGACTCCACAATATCTAGCGCTTGGTCGACCTGATCCGCATCAATGCACAAGGGTGGGGCAAGTCTAATTATGTTCCCGTGTGTTGGCTTCGCCAACATGCCGTACTCTTTCAGCATCAAGCACACGTCCCAAGCCGGACCACCATCACCTTTCCGATCCGCTATCACCATTGCATTCATGAGTCCTCTTCCCCGCACGGATTCGATCAACCCGTTGGCGGGGATGGCTTTCAATCCCGATCGAAATCGTTCTCCCATGATCATAGAATTCTCGACCAGCTTTTCATCCTGCAGGACGGCTAGAGCTGCCGCTGCGACTTTACACGCCAGTGGATTCCCACCAAATGTCGATCCATGCTCTCCCGGCTGGATGGTGAGCATTACTTCATTACTTGCCAGAACGGCAGAAACGGGCAGGACGCCCCCTGACAGCGCCTTTCCTAGAACCAATATATCGGGCTTGGTCGAGTCCCATTCAGAGGCAAGCAGCTTCCCCGTCCTTCCTAAGCCGGTTTGAACCTCGTCGGCAATGAGGAGGATGTTATGTTTTTCACAAATAGCTTTGATCTTTTTCAAATAGTTTTCTTGCGGAACAACAACCCCGGCTTCTCCCTGAATGGGCTCCACCATAAAAGCTGCGATCCGCCTTCCTTTCCTTTCACAAAGGGCCTCAAATGCGGCGGGATCGTCGTAGTCGATGAGGTCGAACCCCGGAATGAACGGCCCAAAGCCTTTTCGGGAGGAAGGATCTGTTGAGGAGGATATCGCCCCCAGCGTCCGACCCCAGAAATTGCCGCGGGCGAAAACCACCATCGCTTGGTCCCGGGGAATCTTCTTGACGTCATAGCCCCAGCGACGGGCGAGTTTCTGATCAATATGGGTGATAAACCACAGCTTATTATCACGATGTCAATGTATTAGAAAAAGTTGATACAGATTTGTGCGTAGAGCCTGACAGAGAAAAGCGAAAGCCCTTTCCCTTATCGAAGCTTACCACCGCAGTCTCGCCGCCCTCGACACCGGTATTCATGGGAAGTACCCGGTCGTAGCCGAAATAATTAGTAATGAACTGCTGGTATTCGCCCAAGGCATCGGTGTAAAACGCGCGCGATGCTAACGTTAGTTTGCTGGCTTGTTCAGTCAGCGCGGCAATGATCTTGGGATGGCAATGCCCTTGATTTACTGCCGAGTAAGCTGACAAGAAATCCAGGTATTTGTTGTTATCCACGTCCCAGACGTGCACGCCTTGGCCACGCGAGAGAACGACCGGCAGTGGATGGTAGTTGTGCGCTCCGTGCAGGTCCTGCGGTAACGCATGGTGGACGGAAATGAGAATGTGTGAGATCCCACATCAATACATACATTAGGTTTTACATTTAAGCATAAGCTAGACGTGGCAGCCTGGTACGAATTATGCGGCACACACATAAATCAAGGACAAAGAAGCTTGTAGGATTCCTTGGTCTATACTCGTTCTCTTGATGCGATGTCATGCAAAAACTTCCAACGAGATGCATCATCTTACTTCTACTTCCCCCCCACATGTCTGTTTGTGCGTGTAACTGACCATTTGCGGTAATGGCCTCCATGAAGAGCAAACCCTAAACCCAACTACGAAGAGCTGACTTTACCTCAAGTTGCATGTATCTATCAGCTTTGCTTTGAACTGCCTTGGCCGCCATCGACGAAAAGAGTCTTCGACGCCCCCCGCTTAATATGTCTTCCGTAGTATTTGCCTGGTAATTCAGCCTCTGCCGTCGCGAGACGTTCATAAGTCCGCGCTTCACACAAGAAATAGCACAAGACATGATTCGGACGATTTTCCTGCCACTGCGAAAGCTCGTGATACGCCAGGGCCTGCCAGAAGATTCCCGAATGCCTATTTACAGCCTATGATGTATATATTTGAGGAAAGTGGTACAAATCTGCTCATCTAATGCCAGTTATAGCTTCAGAAGCTGCCACTTGCATGTGGGAGAAGGCAACGGGAACAATTGCGCGAAAAAAGCCGCAGCCAGCCCCCGCCCACCAGCCGCGGTAGACCCGCCTGCCAGGGCTGTGTGCTCCGTCTGTCTCGGGCCAGCCTTTGTGGCATAAGCAAGACCATTGCTATGTGACAGAAGACTAGAATTTATACATGATAAGTGCAAAGCGTTTGTTCACGTGTCCAGAGGCTGCTGGGCTTGCTGGATTGAAGGCGGGGCCGAAGAACTATCCGTACTTATCATCACGCTTCTCTAACTCTGTGAAATCCCCGGTCTAAACAGTAACATTGGCAGCGTTTTTCGATTTGTAGCATTAAATCACTTCAAGAGGGCCTCACAGGCTCCTTCATATAGATTTCAGACCATGGTAAGTTTGCTGATAGCTCTCGTGTGGGCGCATGCAGTGTACTGGTAGTATCAGCTCCCTTTGTCTGCTCGTTGCGTCGCAATTTAGGACCACACACTTCGATTAGTCCTGCAAGGTTGATGCTCTTCGTCCTAATACGGAATAAGAATGGTCTTCATAGATCTTCAAGCCCGTATGCTGTCTTAATCCGTCCATCCTTTGCCCAAAACCTTCCACTTCTCATCTAATTCTTCCCATCTTCGCTCCTCTTCTCATCTTTGTCCTTCAGTCGATGTCCAAAAGCAGCAAGATGTTGAACTACATCAATTACCGGATGAGAGTGACTATTCAGGACAATCGTACACTCGTGGGCACCTTCATGGCTTTCGACAGGCACATGAATCTGGTGTTAGGTGACTGCGAAGAGTATCGGAAAGTAAAAAACAAGAAAGGAAGTGGAGGAAGCGGCCCTACCGCGATTGTGGAGGAAAAGGAGGAAAAGCGCATGCTGGGGCTTGTCCTCCTTCGCGGAGAGAATGTGGTGTCCCTGACGGTGGAAGGTCCGCCGCCCCCCGATGAAGAGGCGAAAGCCACGCCGGGGGGCCCGGGCATGGGCCGGGCGGCAGGCAGGGGCATCGCCGTGGGAGCCCCAGTGATGGGAGCACCTGTAGGGCTGGCGGGGCCTGTCCGTGGAGTGGGAGGCCCCGCGCAATCGCTGATGACTCCTGCGGCAGGTGCGTGGATGGGGTTTGGGGGTTCCTCCTGGTAGGGTAGAAGAGGGCCGGGAGCTTGAGCCACGGGGCTCGGGGAGGGTCGCACTCGCAAGATGCAACCGCTGGTTCTGTACGTGTTCTAAGTCTGAGGTGGAATCTCTGTATCGATGTGGTATCAAGTGGCCGAGGAAGAAGAGATGCTCGAGAGAGGGTATGGGTCCTTACAGAGGCCTCTCTGAGCAGGGCGAGACTTTCGATGGCGCGTCCGGTGCTCGGCTTCCAAAAGCTTGAGCACCGTCCATGGAGGCCCTATCAGTTCTACTCGCCCAGAGCAATGCGTTGCCTACGCTCGTCTTCACGCGCGGACTCATTGATCGTGTTCGATTGCGTTAATCTGAACGGGCCACAGGTTGGGCCGGCTCTGGTCTGCAGGCATTGTGTTTTGGACTGCCTTTGTTCCCTGATATTAGAACGGTCTCGGCTCCAGCACCCATTCTTATTTTCTTAGCTTACGTCGCTCCTCCCCTTCCCTCTTTTCCTTCCCAACCGCCCACCCAGTCGGCGCCCCTCAGGGCTTCCCTCCCCGTGGCCTCCCCCCTCCGGCTCCCGGCATGGGTTTTCCTCCTCGCGGCGCCCCCGGTATGGGTATGGCCGCACCGCCGGGCTATCCCCCGGCAGGCGGGCCAGGCGGGTTGCCTCCCGGCCCTCCGATGCCGCCGCCGGGCCCGCCGCCAGGCATGCCCCCACGGGCCTTACCGCCGCGCTGAGGGGCCTCTCCCCGAGGGCGGGAGGGCGGATGGAAGGGGCGACAGGAAGGGGGGGAGGGCTAGATGGGGAAGCAGACTTGATTGTGAGAAGTATTGTCTCGGAAGGCACGGCGGAGGAAAGAGAAGGACGGGCTCTCGCGGCGTACGCGAGTGCGAAAACTATTAACGAAGGAAGCAGAGTGAGTGAGTTTCATGGCCTCGTACTTCACATAAGGCTTTGTTTCGTGAGTGTGAGGTTGTTTCGCGATGATTCTCTCCCTCCCAAGCTGCCTGGAAAGCCCTCATTCAGTCCCTTGGCCCAGGGAGCCTGAAGAGGCTCCGAAGCACCCGCTGCCCCTCCTTCAGTACCACATTCCTACGCCGCGCCTCCCCCCACGCCCTAACACTCTCCACCTCCCACCCCCATTTGCCCTCCCCCTCCACCCACCCAAATGCCTCCGCCTCTGAGTCCACACAGTGCCTCTCCGCATCAGCGGCCCACTCCTCCCGCGTCCGGTACTCCCTGCTGGTCTTGAACACCACCACGCCCACGGCCGTCCCTGCGTGCAAGCCGTGCGCCGCCAGCCCTCCGGAGGGGGACTCGAGCAGAAGGATGGGCTGGCCCCGGAGAGGAGGTGGCAAGTCGTAGCTCCGAGTCTCGACGGCCTTGCGGCCGTCCAGGAGGCGCCCCGACCAGGGGGCCTGCACTTCAAGTGCGTGAGCAATCTCCTTCCCGTTATGTTTCCATCCTGCATCCTCCCCCTCGTCGTCAATCTCTTCTTGAGCTTCCCCTCCTTCTTCTTCTTTCTCTTTTTTTGCTCCTCCATGTTCTTCCCCCCGTACCTTCTCCTTCCCCTCCTCCTTCTCCTCCTCCTCCTCCTCCTCCTCCTCCTCCTCCTCCTCCTCCTCCTCCTCCTCCTCCTCCTCCATTTCATTGTCCTCCAAGAAAAGCATTCCCCAAGAGTCGTCCTCCTCGTCCTCCTGGCCATTTATTTCCCGCCGATGCAGTGATTTGATCTCTCCCAGCGACAACACAGGCACCAACCCCTCTCCTTCTGGCAAAGCCACACCACATTCGACAGCACTCAGGCGCAGAAACTCGCTGAATTGTCTCAGAAGGACCATCTGCGAGCTCCCAAGCAGATTCCAAAGCGCCACCCTCTCCTGCTGTAGCAAACCCTGCAGTAATGCCTGGAGATGGTCGCGCACGCACCGGACCTCAGGCGGTGGGTGAGCCTGTGCCAGCCGTAGATACTCCCAGGCGCAGGAGAAGGCTTCTTCTGGGTCCGCAAGCGTGCCACTCGCCGACAAGGCAGACTCGTGGCCTGGGACGGCTGGAGCGGTGGCATCAGCGGCAGGGGATGCCGCCGGCCTCGCAGCGCCCGACGCCCCGAACAGGCGCGGGTTGCGCAGCAAGCCTATGGCGCTCATGAACCCGTCACACCCCGTGTACTCCATGGCCCTGTCCGCGTCCTCCCGCGTGCGGCAGTTCCCGTTGGCGACGACGGGGACAGGAACCGCCTCGCGCACGGCCCGGATCACGTCCAGGTCGCTCAGGGACTGGTGGTCGCGCTCGCGGGGGCTGCGCCCGTGCACCGTCAGCATCGACGCCCCGGCCCCCGCTAGTCGCCTCGCCAATCGCGTGGTCGTGTCCACGTCATACATGTGCCGCAGCTTGCAAGAGACCGGCACCCCCAGCTCTTGCGAAATCAGCCTGACCATGATCGCGGCCGTCTCCGGCTCCCTCTCCGCAAGGTAAGCCCCATAATTCCCGGCTTTGGCGCATTGTTGCGGGCATCCTAGGTTTATGTCCACGCCTGCAATTTGACCCCCATCCCACAGCCGTTGCGCCGCCGCCAGCATCTCTAGTGGGTCTGACCCCGCAAGCTGCGCGATAACGGGCGTGTCATCAGCACACGGCCGCAGTAGCTCGAGCACGTATGGGTCCATCTGGTCTTCATTGCGCTTCAAAAGGACGTTGCGAGCCAATAGCATTGGAGAAAAGGTGAGAGTGACGCCGTAACGTTGCACAAGCAAACGAAACGCCCGCTCGGATTGTAGTACCATTGGAGCCAGCACGAATACTGGCTGCGTCTCGTCGAAGCCCTCCCGTAGGAAACTGAAGCGACGCGGCGGCGAGGGTAAGGGCCATTCAGGTGAGCAGAGGCGTGTTATGATGAGGTCGCGATATACCTGGAATGCTTCGCTGCTCGAGAGACCATCTGCAGACCCTGCATCACTTTGAAGTCGTCTCCACCCACGTCTCCATTTCGATCTGGCCCTGAATGCCACCATCCCATCTGTGCTCAAATTCCGAAGAGGTCTGAATGTGTAAGTGACAATATTAATGATGACTCTGCTGTATGGAACGAATAAAAAGCTTGAAAATTGTGCGTGAACACCGTCCTTACATCAATTTGAGAGCCTCGGGAAGGAGGAGGTTGAGCGAGAAATTGGACTGCCACTCGATCGTCCAGAGAAATAAGGAAGAGGATCGTGCCTAAACATATACAGTCATCTTCTACTTTTTATTGTAACGATTTTACATTTTTGTCATGGAAAAGAGGAGTAAGAGATCCCTCCACTGAGCCGCCATAGGCCGGGAGGTTGGTCAAAGGGCCTGCAAGGCTGCTCGCGCGTTGAGCTTTTTTGCCACTGTCCGCGTTCCGCTACATAGCACGGAGTGTTGTGTACATGCCATGTATACCTTTGCACAATTACATAGCGTTGAGCTCATACATCATGGAAATGCTTGCCGTGATGGATGACCGGCGCCCTTTTTGTTGCTTCCGGAAGAAGGGGCGGGGCGCCTTGCCCTCTCGCTTGCTGCTTGCTATATGAGACGCTGCGCATTCCTGCTCCTGCTTTCTCGTCACAACGGAAGCAAACCATGGCAGACTCCATACAGATCACCACGAACAGTTCAATTAACTTTCTTCCACGTTCTCCTCCTTGATGCGGACAGGGCAAACCAACTCGAGGGGCTAGGGCGGAACTTTACGTAGCCCAGACCATCGCCCGAAAGTTGCGTTCGCCACTTTTCCCTCCTTCCTCCTAGTCGGTGAATGAAACCGGAGGAGACTTTGCCATCGCATTAGAGAAAGGTTATTTGCAGAGTTGTTAATAGAAAATGACATACCGCGTTGTGGCGACAGCTAGCGATAGCGTAGTTTCGACATGGGAGCTAACGCGCGAGGCTTTGCTGGAGAACGGGCAAATCATCCACAAAGCGACGAAGCAGCCTGGCACGACCACCGGCACGGTGCACTCCATGGCTTGGAACCACACTCAGCAGGTGCTGGCCTGTGGTACAGAGGAAGGTGCGATAACCCTTATGCTCGAGTCGGGAAAGACGTTGGAGGTGCTGAAAGAGGCGGACGTGGGCGCGCGGGTTCCCCCCATGCCCATTACTTCCTTGGCCTGGGGTGGACGATCCCGGTACCTCTTGACGACGGGACAGGCACATAGCCCACACCTATGGGACCTGAAAAGGAAGGAGCGTGTGATGGCGTTCGGCGGCCACGAGGCTCATGTGACGGCCGTCGCCTTCGCCCCGGACAGCGAGCGAGTCGCCTCAGGCAACCACCATGGAGAGGTCTTGTTGCACACCCTGGTCGCCCAGCAGCCCGTTAAAGTCCTTCCTCTTGAGCTCAGCGACTCGAAAGGCGGGAGCCGAGAGCCGCGCACGCCCTCCGCCTGCATCGCCGCCGCAGTGCGCTCCCTTGCCTTCTG
The DNA here is from genome assembly GCF_000240725.1 of Microchloropsis gaditana. Taxonomy (NCBI): domain Eukaryota; class Eustigmatophyceae; order Eustigmatales; family Monodopsidaceae; genus Microchloropsis; species Microchloropsis gaditana. Next base: position 26,034 of record NW_005803952.1, read on the forward strand.
GAGCGCGCGGGCCCCGACACTGTTGGCGGGGCACCGGGATGGCGTCGCGCGCGTTTGGGACGCGGGGACGGGGGCCTGCCTGACATCCCTGCAGGGGCAGCACCAGGCGGCGATTAGCGCTGTCATGGGCTCCCCTGTGAGCGACAAGCTCCTGGCGACTGCGGGCCAGGACCGGCGCCTGGTGCTGCACGACATCCTCCGGGGCCGCCCGCTGCGCGAGGTCAAGGTACGTCCTCGCGACGGGCAGTTGCACGCCCGGCTTTCTGTCTCACGCTTGCTTCTCGTCCTCCTTCCCCCCTTTTTCCCGCCACCCAGGCCGTCGCCCCCCTGACCGCCATGGCCTTCGGCCCGGAGGGTGACATGGTCCTGGTCGGCCTCACCAACGGCGACTGCTCCGTCTACGACTTACGGAAACCGGAGCTCCCCGTCCGCACCGTCCACGCCTTCCCTGGCACCCCTGTGCGCGCCCTGGCGGTCCAGCAACAGGCCCGGCGCCGGACCGAAGCGACCTCCCCGCTCAAGACGAGACCCTTGCCGCAGAGCGCCTCCCCTGGGGCCTTCCCCTCCTCGGAAGCGAGCAGGACAACGGTTCATGTGCCCTCGCGCAAGGCGACTCAAGAGGGGCTTGACCCCACCCTGCCGATGGGACCCGCCGGCGACTCCGCCGCCGTCTCGCTCTCAAGCGCTGCCTCCACCTCGTCCTCCTCCCCCGCCCTCAGACACAAGGGCAACGGGTCGGGCCCCGCACCGACACGCCCCCTAGCCCCGCCCAGTCCCCCCTCCCATCCTCCTGTCGCCCCCTCTTCCTCGCCATCTACTCGTCCCGCTCTTCCTCCCTTGGCTGCCCCGGGCGGCTCGGGCGCGCAGGACTCCTCAGGATCGCTTTCCTCGCTCCCTTTGCCTGCGGCGTATTCAGACGTGGACCGTCCCACACCAAGTTCAGGTCCCTCTCTGGTCGCTCAACATTGCCGGGACTCAGGGCCGACCGCCGCGCCCCCTGGGGGTGGCCAGAGCAAGAAGTCGTCGCAGGACGACGGCATTCCAACCCTCGCGCCCGCCCTCTGCGACCCCTCCCCGCCCGCCGCCAGCGCTGTGGACGGGCCCAGTCGGGAGGGCATCAGCACACGTCAGGGCCTCCTGTGGCGGAATAAGCCCTGGCCCTCGGCGTCTTCCTCCCCATCCTCTGTCGGCGGGTCCACGCCCCTGCGACCGGCTACCCTCCCCGCGGACGCGACGGTCGCTGCAGCTGCATCCGGGGAAAGTCTCAGCAGGGAGTCCAGCCCCGAGGCTCGACTCCTTGAGAGCAAGGTGCAGGGCATGGTGGACGATCTGCGGGAAGACTTGGCCCGGGACCTTCGCGGCCTCCACTTGGAAATGATGCGCACGTCCGAGGGGAGCCAGGCGGCGATGCAGCGACTGGTCTCGGCCATGGAGGCCCTGGTCGAGGAGAACCGAGGGCTACGGAGGGAGGTGCAAGAGCTGCAGCAGCAGATGGAGATCCCTTTATAAGAGAGGACATGTGTAGATTGAAAGAAATGATTACTGTTGGCGGAGAGATAAATGGGAAGATAGCGGCCATGGAAAGTAGAAGGAAAGACGTAAAGACCGCTTCCCTACATTTTCACGAATTTAAATGCAATTTACATAACATTTTCTTTCTATGCCCTGTCTATGCGTCTGCAACAAATTTAATTCCGTCCCCCTCCTCGGATGATCCTTTAAACAAGGCTGCCTTCCCCTGGCGCTCCAGAATCTCCAATGCCCGCCGAAATATTGTGGGTTCCGTTCCATGGAAATCGGCGCCAACCGTGATTTCGTCCCCGGCACGCAGCTCATACACGGTATATACATTGCCGGCCATGCCATTGTCGCGGATGAAGGTCAGGATGGAGGCAGCGACCTCCTGAGCGGAGCGCCAGAGAACGAGTGCCGTGGTCCTAGAATCGTCCTTCCACTCTGCATGGCCGCTACTAACCAGGCTTTGGACTACTTCACGTCGCCCATCCAATGGTAAGGTGCGGTTGATGGCGGGATTGGCAAAAAGCGGCCACTCGTTCAACTTCAAAATCTGGACACCCTTTGCCTGGTGCCATTTTAGTACCAGTTCACGCCACAGCTTTAGCTGCATTTTCCGAGTCTCCAGGACAGGTTGCAGCGTAAAGAAAGGCGGAAAGCCATGATACTCAGGCAACACCTCTTCTGGCGGCACTGGTGATACTACCATCGTGGATGTGCGAAGAGCTTTGTCCGCGGGACGAGCACGTACAACAAGTCAAAGCGCGGCCAGGCGGGCCCTCCTCCGGGCGACTGGACCACTCCGCAGGATACGACTCACTCGCACTGCTCGTCGATGTAACACGAAGCTGCTGCGAATAAGGAAGGCCAAAGGTGTATGTCGCCGCTGTATGTCGGAAACCCCGTCAGTTCCCTGACATGTGAGTCGATCAGTGGCCTCGTATCGCCTGTCCCTCTCGCCCTCGCCGGGGACGCCGGGGGGAGCCTCCGGAAGTGCCAGACGGACCATAGTCACCCTCTACTTTCCCGTTCCAGAGCCTGCTGTGCTGCCTACTTTGAGGCATGGTGCGTCCTCATGTTCTGATATACTGGCGTGACCAATTTGGCTGGCCAAGACGACCCCTCAAATTAGTCATGTCGTTGATTGAATGAGGAAATTAGTGACCCGAAGAGGTATTTTGCTATTAAGCTCAGGCTGGCGCATGAATTGATGTTTGTCTTTTTGCGTCATGCTTCTTATATTTCGAACATACACACACAGCACTGCAATAATGCCGCTCAAAAAATCGGCTTTGCAACTTGCCCGGGAGGAGGGAAGCCGCGCAGTTGAGCAGCGGACAGAGGCCCGGGTGGCTGCGTTGCCTATCTCTCAAAAGCGTAAAAGCACAAGTCCTTCTCGAACCAAGGTCGCCACGCGCCGAAGATTGTCCTCTCCTGTGGCAAGGTCACGGTCCCACAAGATTGATGAGGCAAACGACATGGTGGAGGCAGGCAGTGGTGTGGACGCGCGCCTGAAGGTGAGAGAGCAGAGTTCGCGAGACCGGACATCGCTAAAGAGGGGTAGTCCAGGACCAGCTGTGGGAGCCTCAGACGATCAAGATGGTGACCACTGGTCTTTGCGGTTGCGAGAGGATGGCGACTCGTCGGGGCAGAGTTCGCGCCCTTCAGGGGCCAAGAAGCAGCGGCACGAACAAGAGCACGAGCCCCTTGACGCGCCTTCTCCTCCGCCGAGCGTAAGCCTCAGGCGACGCGAGAGGCGGTACAAATCTGGCAAGAATGATAGTGACCGCGAGCCCGCGTGGGAGGATTTTGTTGATGACCGGTTTTACAACGAACCATCAGTGTCACGGGCGAGCGCAGGCTCGGGGATCGACCTGGACGACCGCTTCAACCTGCCCAACCCCTCGCCTCTCGTGCCCAGCCCTGCCAAGGCCGAGAATACCCCATCCCAACGCTTCTCATGGGATGCTGGGACCGCGTGCCCTTCCCTCCCGTGGCGAGCGGAGGCCTGGCGGCGGCCCCAGTCGGGGACTAAGCGCGTGGCCTTCAAGGACGAGGTAGACTCCGAGGAGGGGACTCACCAGGCCCTGTCTCCTGGCAACTCACCGCCCTCGTCGCCGACGGGAAAAAGGGCAGGGCGGGGCAGGGAACCGGACGCGCTGACCGAGGGTCGCGCGTCCCTGGGAGGCAGCCCCTCCCGCGGCATCCTCAAGCAGGGTCCGAGGTCGAGAGGGGCGAGCGGCCAGAGCCGGCCGTCGGGTCGCATGAGCTTTCTATCCTTGTGGCGATGGCGGGAGCGTGGGCGTGGTTTCTCCGCCCATCGGATCTCGGATCCCAAGCAGGAGCGCCCAGGGCGACACAGTGTGGAGGGGAGTTCTCTGACCTCGGTCTGGGCGCGACTGCTGAGCGTGGGGGAGAGCCTCCTCGCCGGCGCGCGTGGCCTCGCGATCCTTCTGTTGGCGGTGACGCTTCTCGTGTTTTGGGCGGCGAGCCTGCTGGCCGTGGTGCGTGTCGGCTTTCGAATCTGGTCGCGCTCGGAGTGCCCCCCAGGCCAGGTCCGCGCAGGCTTGTTCGGGCTCTGGGGCGACTGTGTGGTTTCGCAAGCCACGGTCAAGAAACTGGTGGCAGCGGTGCGGATAAGGACGGCGAAGGACCTGTGCGAAGACCCGTGGGGTGCCACGTTTGCGGCCACTGGCGCTGGGAAAGGAGGGCCTGGCAAAGGCCCCTCTCTCCAATCGCCGCCTCGGTACCGGACTCAGGACGTGTGGGGCTCCCTGGGCCTGCACGCGTATCCCTGGGCGGACCTGGCGGTCTGGGGCGTGGAGAGGGAGTGGGCGGGGCGGGACCTGCAGGAGGACGTGCGCGTGCACTTGCGAGGCCGACGGGAGGTTCTGCGCGCGCTTTGGCGGCAAGGAGCCCTTTTGTGTCGGGGTAGATACTTCTTGGCGGAAAATTGGCAACTCCTTCTCGCCTCCTCACTCCTCTCCTTACTGCTGGCGTGGGCCTACGTGAGCGGCCGGTCTCGTCTCGTCCGCAGGAAACAGGTGGAGCGAATCAAGCGCGTGATCGTGGATCTTCTCATCGCCGAGGGGGAGCTCCCGCCCGAGCACGCGCGCCTGGAGCTTTTGGACAACTTGAATGGGGAGTTTAGGCACCTGGAGACCAGCCGCTCGACTGTCAAGACCCTGTGGCCTGCCGTGGTTCGTGCTGTGGAGAAAGACTCGCGGGTGACAAAGGCGCCGCGAGAGCGCCACGGCCGGGCCATCCCACATTGGGTGTGGCTGGGCAAACGGCTGTCGAGGCGTATGCGACACGGGGCGATGGGGGCTGCCGGTCTTGGCGTGACTGGACAGGTGCCAGGTCTGCCGAGGGCTCGAGGCCAAACTGTCGACGACAGGGAGGCTGCGGCGGCGGTTTTGATTTAGACGATCGTCTCTCAAAGTAACAAAATAGAGAGCAGTCAAGACACGAGATCGCCATGGTACATCCATGATCAATAGTCCATTCTTTTCAGAATTAATTGGAAAATTAAACTCGCTCTTGATCGTCAAGAACGATTACGTGGCGCTCCCACCTCTTTTGCTCCTGCTCACATCTCCTTGCGGCTCAATTTTGCCTTCCCATCCCAAAGATCGATGACAAACCTGTCATCTTTAGCTATTAACAAGCATTTACTGAGACCCTCTTCGTCGGTCACCAATTCATAGCGCTATATGCATTTGGTAAGTGTCAAGTACGCTTGGAAATGGACAAAGGGGCCTCGGGCCGTCCTACACAAGGGAACGTACTATTTGTCCATACCTGCCGGTTGCCTCGTCACCGTTGTCTTTCATCAAGACGGCCATCCTCAAGCATCGAATTGTAATATATACTCGCTATGGTCCATTGAAAATGATAGTATGGAACCGCTTGTCCGAGAACATGCAATCGGAGGTAAGAAGCGGAAGGCGAAGTATCATAACCAGGGAAATGTACGGCAAATGCATTACACTCTTGTAACGCACATTTATGTTTTCACCGATTGCCATGCCGGGACACATGGGCATCATCTGCCGGCTAGGCTCGCAAGTTCATCCGTCCTTGGTAGACGTGCGGAATCTGATTGGTGGCAATCGAGAGTGGCATCCCGTGGTCACTCAGTACGCTGCAGGTTTAAGATATGGGCCGGGAGGCTAGCTCCCGCCCTCCAGCCCCGCAGCCCGCCGCATGCGACCTGTCTACTACCCACCATTCTTACTCACGTTGCCGTGCGCACGACTCCACAGGCAAAGTAACGTGTCGAATCAAGTAGAGATGCCTCCCAAGGTGCGTGCACCGTTAAGGGAGGGATTTCTTACGGTCAAGTGATCGCCTGTCGATACTTCTCTCAATCCCACCTTAGCTGATGGCCCCGAGCCCGAACACCCACCCATCACATCAATTGCGTACCTTTTCCACGAATGCGCAGAAGTCTAGCCTGAAATCGGCAGCCAAGGAGGAGGCAATCAGGGAACAGCAGAAACGCATCAGTGAGCGGACCAAATCCCTTTCGAAGGCCCTAAAGGCGGCTCCTACAAGGGACGAGGACGCTATGGACGTGGACGAGGAAGGAGGAGAGCGCCAGGAAAAGGAAAAGGGTCGCGCACGCGGCCGCCCCCGCAGCGCCGGCAGTGTGAAGAGCATGGACTCGGAAACCACGAGCACCCGCAGCAGCGGCACCAGCAGAAGCAAGAGCAAAACTAAGACTAGTAGCGCAGTCAAGAGGAAAAGTGTTTCACCTGTGGAGCGTCTGACCAAAAAGCAGGCAATTGAAGATGCGAGCAACGCAATTAAGGCACGCAGTAATGCTCATTCCTCCCTGATGGCGAGCTCGAGCTCTGCTTTCAGCCACCGAAAGGTTTCCGCGTCTGTACAGGCCACCGCACCAGCACGTGGACGGGGCATACCATCGAAGCGCCTCGGTGCTGTCAAGCCAGTCCAGCTACGCGCAAAGGAGGAGGAGGAAGAAGAAGAGGAGGCAGAGGAGGAGGAGGAGGTTGTGATAGCGCCTTGGAGATCTGCGCGCCACTCAGTGCTCCGCGTGTCGGCCCTGACACGCCGGAGAGTGGCCGTACCCCTGGCTGCGTCGCCGCAGCCACCAGGACGGGCGCGAGCAGATCGGCTCCGCCCCGAGGAGGAATTGGATGTGGCGAAGGAGCAGGCTACTGAAAATGCTGTGAAACCGATGGGCGTATTGCTACGACTTGGCTACGCCATGTTCCGGCTGGTGGGGTACGCGGTCGTAATCTTGACGGTCGCCTTCACGCTGCATTTGTCGTTCGAGGCGTATCATGTCATGACGCCCTTGTGTTTTTATGACTCGTACAGCGATGGGAAGGTGTTGTCAGGGCAAAGCGGGAAAACCTGCAAGACCGTTGTGCCTTGCCCGCCTCTGTTTCTCTGCCATGGAGGTCAGATCAGGGGCCTCGCCGGTATGATTCCAGAGAAGGTCAATGACAGTGCCAGCATCAGCTCGGAGTCGCAGACAGAGGTCCCCGAGCACGTGAAAGAGGGCCTGAGCTTGAATGCTCAGAGAAATAGTCCAGACGAGAAAGACCAGTTGCAGGATGCGGGGGAAGAGGAAGGAGGCATGGGGCTGGAGGAAAAGGGGAACAGAGATTCACCGGAGGTAGATTGGAAGGCGGAGGAGGAAGAGGAGAATGAGAGAGAGGGAGAGGAGGAGGAAAGATGATACGGTTGATGAAGAGGGATGAAGGGAGGGAAGACGAAGAATAAAGTGTGAAGGAGGACTGTCGGAAAGAAGCCTTTCATAGATCAAGGATCCTTTCACGAGGAGGTATGCACTTGTTGCCGGACATGCAGAAAGGGGAGAGCATGGGCCGGGCGGACACGCCCTCTCGTGCACTAGGAAAGCAAAAGAAAAAGCACACTCAACGAAGCGTAAAAGCAGGCAAGTCGTCAAAAGCATAACATGACATTTTCAAAGAATTTAAACACCTTTTGGTCCTCGTATTTTCAGCGTGCAAGACGGAGGGGGACGCCGGCAGTCTCTGGCCATGCGCTGCAGGAAGAGGCCGCTTGCGGGGGCCTCGCCGCAGTTCCCGGGACCTCAAGTGACACGCACCTCTTCTTGAAAGTGTGGAACACGATGCAGAAACGTTTGCCTGTACCACGTCGTTATATTTTCTACGACGAAGTGGATGATGGTGTGGGCATGTTATGGTGGTTTTCGGCTTGGATTATCACGCCGCTGCCTCGATTAGGACCCCGTCCAGCATTAGAACGATCTTATCTACGAGTTTGCGCTCTCCCCCCCTCAACCAGACTTTCGAAACATTTCCAGCGGCCGTGGGAGGCGGCGGAGGCTCATGCTCCAGCCAACCTTCAGAACACTGCTGGTGCTGATATCTCTCGTTGTTGCCGTGTCTGCCTCCACGCTCACTCCCGATCCACTAGCTCCGCTCCGAGGCCTGGCACCAAAACGCGACGACCGCAATGGGTAAGTTGGGCGCCTCAGAGCCACCACCCCCTCGCACCATGCCAACATACACTACTACCTCACTCACATACAGTCAGGATGCAGTATTGCCGGAGTCGGACCTGAGTAGCCCCGATCGCAAGATCTGGATTATCACCACGGCCAGCCTCCCTTGGATGACCGGGACCGCCGTCAATCCCCTTCTGCGTGCTGCATACTTGTCGCGAGGCCGACCGGCTGGGAAAGTCACCCTTGTGGTGCCATGGTTGGACGAGGACGACCAGAAAGTAGTCTATCCGCACGGGAAGACATTCCGAAGGCCGGAAGATCAGGAGCGTTACATTCGGGAGTGGCTCGGCCATCGCGCGGGTCTGGGCGCGGAGGCCCAAAATCTGCGGATTCAATTCTACTCCGGCCGTTACCATCCTGAGCTGGGGTCGATTTTCTCCGTGGGGGATGTGCCGGCGCTGATCCCGGACGAGGACGCGGACGTGTTGATCCTGGAGGAGCCCGAGCACTTGAACTGGTACCGGGCCCCCGGAGTGCCCTGGACAAGGAAGTTCCGGCACGTGGTGGGCATCTGCCACACCAACTACCTGGTCTACAGCAAGTCCATACAGGGCGGGAGCATGAAATCGGCCTTCTTGTTCTTCATGAACCAGTGGATGTGCCGCGCCTACTGCCACAAGGTCATCAAGCTCTCAGGGGCCCTGCAGCGCTTCGCGCCTGGAAAGGAGGAGGTTGAGAACGTGCACGGCGTCAGGCGAGAGTTTCTGGAGGCGGGAGCCAGTGTCCGAGGGTCGGAGATGGAGGGCGCGTACTTCATTGGGAAGATGCTGTGGCCCAAGGGGATGGACCGGCTGATCCCCATGATGGTCTATGCGCGCGAACGCGACGGGAGGAGCTTCAAGATGGACGTATATGGCTCGGGGCCGGACGAGGAGGAAATCAAGCGGAAGGTGACGGCCCGCTCTCTGGACATCACTTTCCACGGTGCCGTGGACCACGCCCAGCTCACCCACTACAAGGTCTTTATCAACCCCTCCATCTCCGAGGTCCTATGCACCACCGTGGCGGAGGCACTGGCCATGGGCAAATTCGTGATCATCGCCGCACACCCGTCCAACGAATTTTTCATGCGTTTCACCAACTGTCTGACCTTCCGGAGCAAGGAGGAATTCGCCACTCAGGTGCTGTGGGCGCTCGCCCATGTCCCCGCCCCCCTGTCGGCGGAGGAGCGCGAGAGTTTGACGTGGGAGGCGGCGACCCGACGACTCCTGAAAGCGTCGCTGGTGACCGTGGGCACAGACTCGCATTCGAAGGTGGACAAGGCGCTGGAAAAGGCGCACACCTGGGTCTCCAAGGGGGAGAGGGGAGATCGACTACGGCGGATAGCAGGAGGCGATATCATCGCCGATGAAGCCCCCCCCGGACCCAGACATTACGCGAACCCGCCCACAGCCTATGAGTGCATGGCGGAAGCCGGAGCAAGGGACGCGGAAGGTCGGCTGGCACGGGCGGCGGAGGCAGCTGTGGCAGCAGCGGGCATGCACTCTAAAGTGCCTTGGCGGGGGGCCCACGCGGGGCAGGGGTTGGGACTAGGGAGGAAGGCATCGGTGCCGTCAGAGTGCTGCGGGGACCGGGATTGTCAGGCTTTGGCGGGGGCTGGTTTTGGGGGGGCTGGGAAGCCCTCTACGGGTGCCCCTCCGGCATCGTCTAGTCCGCCGTTCACGGGAGCGGTGACCGGGTCGAGGGGCGCGGTCGGGGGGAAGTCATGATAAAGACACAGGCGTGCATTAGTTTGATTCGATAGTTTTATTGGCTTTATGACAGTAGTACGTTACGTGCCGGGCCCTATTTGTTGATACTACGTGGGAAATTACTACAGGAGGCAATTACCCAGTCCTGAACGGCCGTGGACGTGCGATGACAGAAGAATCAGAGCGCGCAGATAGTGGGAGATGCCGCCGACGGGAGACGTAATGTCTTGCGTGGTGAGGCGACGCGGAAGCAAATTGTAAATGATAAATGAAATTTGAGGAGTAGACTGGTGTGGGGGGGAACTGGAGGGCATAAAGCGATGCGAACGGTCTGAGGTAGCCGGTGAAACAGCGTTAAAAAGAACGTTACTAAGATGACTCAAGGAGTTGCACGTTGTTGAGAGCTCAGTTGCTCTGTGATGAGGGCAATAAATGTGTGAGATGTTCATTCGAAAACTGGTGGAACGAACAAATGAATACCTTGTGTCGAGATGGGTCTACAAAGCGTCCTTGCGAGCCACGATTTGGAATGTCTCAGACCTGCTCAAATTTACAATGGGACTTTTTCTTCGCTTTTCAAGGCGCGTATCTCACGCCCTTGGCCAATAAAATGATATAATACATTACACTGTGCGACTAGGAAGCTTGCACTCTACTATTCCAGGCGCTTTGCCGACGCCAAGTCCATGTGGTTGATCCTCCAGCCCGCAAGCACCCGCTCAGGCAACTCGTCCTCCGCCTCCCCCTGAATGACCAGCGCAAGATCTACCACCAGAGTTTTGGCGTATCCCGCCGCCAAGCGGACGACGCCTGCTGCCACCGAGGAAGATGCTATGTTCACATCCAATTCGAAGTAGTTGGTGCCTTTGTGATAGGTTTGCTTCAGTTTCGTGCCCAATATGGCAGGAGTGGACCCCACTGACTTTCGGACAACCCAATTTCCTTCCACAATTTTGGGGATCAGCTTGAATCGTAGATCTCGGTAGCCGTCGTCACGTCCAAAGAAGAAGGGCTTCAGCAGGCGAGCTAATGGTGTGTCTTCCTCCAGAACAGACATGTCAGTCGGCGCAAAGTAAGTAACATAACCCAGCTGTTGCTCTCCTCCTGGGATCTGGAGCTGCACGACGAAAACAAACGAGGGGCAATCTCCGGCGGCCATAGCGGCCTGCACGCGATTATTTGGGTGCCCTGCGATGTTCTGGACGGCCTCAGGGAGCTCAAAGAGATCCACAGCCAGCAATCGGAAGGCCACGGCCGCTGAAGGGATCTTTAGCCTGGTGGCAGCGTAGTTCGGCCCTCTGACTACGAAGCTCGAGGCGTCTATGTCGCCCCACATATCCGCTGGAACAGTCGGTCGGTGTGTTACTAGAGTACCGCTCCCCCTGCCGCCACTGCTGGAGGTGGCACCCCCAGCTTCCGCCCCCAATTCCGGTGTTTCCCCTCTCACAGCGGTGCCAGTAGTCCCTCCCTCCTCGTCAGTGTCCACGTTCACGGTCATGAACCTCTCTGCCTCCAGCAGATCGCGCACGTCCAGGCCTTGACAGAGCATCTCCACGATGAAAGCGTCCAAATACCCCAGTCGGTGCCAGATCCACCCCCGCGGGTCGACTTGCAGGATGTGGGTAAGCAAGCTCTCAGGTGCCTCGTCCGATTCCGCCGATCTTATCCCCCGACGCGATCGACGCTTCGGACTGATCGTGTAGACACTGTGCATGCTTCCCCGGACGAAGCCATCGACGGGGGGACAGCCTGGGTGGATGGTGGAGTCATAGCAGATGACGTAGGTCCCGTCCTCGTCGTAGCGCCAGGAGCGCAAGAGGCAGAAGTCGCGCGGGGCCGTCCAGGTAGGCCAGAAAAAAAACGGCTTGAGGGACAGGTGGATGACATCCGTCTGGTCATCCAAATGCTCCACATTCCGCACTCTCTCGATGACGCCGTTGAGGACCCGGCAGGGCACGGAGACGAGGGCAATGAAGGTCTGCAGGGGGGTGGCCCCCACCCTCAACTGAAGCTTGCGGCAAGGAAAAGAAGGGCGGCTTCTCCCTCCCCCAAACAGTGTGCTGCCTCCATTGCCTTGGCCTTCAAGGCCGTCGCGCAAGCCAGCAGGGCGCTTGACAACGCCGGAGCGCGTGGTGACGTGATCGATCTCGTAGACTCGCAACCCGTTGTACACTCCCCACGGGCGCCAGCAGGCCGCCCGGCCCCAGCGCTCAACATCGTCCAATTTGTTCGATGGACGCTGGCCGTCCTGCCTCCGGGAGTGTTTGAAGCTCCCACCTTTCCCGATGCGGGCGGGCAAGCGACGGTCCAAGCCGACCATGGAGAGCCAGTCCGCACCGGGAAAACTTTGACTCCAGCGTATCTGGGCCTCCAAGGCCGACCGCCATTCCTTCGCGCTTTCCTTGCTCTCCGACGCCAGCACCAATGCCACTTGCTTTATCTTGAGGCCGGTCTGCGACGAGGATACAGCGGCCCCGTAGACGGCAGCCCCCGACCCCGTCGCCGCGGTCAAGCCCACAACCACCATGGGGGCGACCAGTCCTAGCCCCGCCGTCATGGCCCCCACTACCACCCCGCCAACGGCCATAGCCACCATGGCCCCGCCTGTCGCCAGCGTGGCGGTGCTGTTGTTGTTTGCAACGCTGCTCCCGGCTCGGTGGTATCCAGCGCCCTCATTGACCGAGGTCGCGCCTCGCTTCCCATGACGGTGCGTCATTCCAGCTTTGTTACTTTCCAGAAAACTATTTGCACTGCGAATAATTTTTGTGGTCGATTGCGGCGGGTGCGGTGTTTGAGAGAAGGATTGACTCGTGGACAGGACGTGGGGATCCATGCTTGCCTCCCCGGAGGGGGTGTCTTCCACGCTCTGAGCATTCCTGGCGCCCGCCAAGGTTGAAGAGAGGGACAGAGAATTGAGACTTGCCATGGCGGATAGAGGACCGACGAATCGGTTGGAGGTCCTCGGGCCGGCCTCCTTAGAGACCGGCGCTGCGGGGTTCTCGTGCTCTGCGGCTTGCCCTCCCTCGAAACCCTCCATCAGCTCTACAGCCTCGGGCCAAACAATGCGAAATGCGTGCAACGTTTTCCTCTTGTCATAGGAGGTTGTATAGGGCTTGACTTCGGAGACCACACAAGTCCGATCCAAGATGTAGGCGCCGCGAGCCACTGCGTCGGAGGCCTTCAGGTAGTAGAGCAGGCGATCATCTTTCAACACAAAGTAACGCTCAGACCAGTGTCCTGGTATCCGTACGCCCCGCTTTTTCAGCCATCCCTCTAGAAGCGCGTCGGGATCCTTGAGTGCGACGGGAACGACAGGTGCTGCAGCGCTAGGCGTGGCCCTAGGTGGACCCGCTCGAGCTGCCCCCGGCCCGCGAGACCGTAAACTGGAGCGATCACAGGACGCCGGAGCCGCAGGCGCGGCACTCATGCCATCCAGCGATGTCAAATCTCTGCGGCACTCTCCGTGTGCTTCTTTCCAGCAAGGGCGACCGTGAAGATGGCCTCAGACCCTCCTGTTTGGAAGTGGGTTTAACGTGTTACAAAGAGCGAGCGGCGACGGTGAACCATCAAGGTGGCTGAGTACAGGGTGAACTAAGGCGCGCCGCGCACACCCGTGCCTCTGACACGCTGCCACATGTTCGATTCATCCATTCGTCCGCGGATGGTGGGATGAGGTTGCCCGTGTGCACGACCTGGTGAGGTCCGAAAGTCGCGGTCCTCCACGGTCACGCCCTCGCTCACGCTGGCGAGTTCTTCGGGCGTTTCAGGCCCCCAGCCCCGTGCTCACCTTGTAAGAGGTCACAACAACACTCAAGCCTCACGGGGTCCCACATACTCCTGCCACATAATCTAGTGACGCTGTGATTTGCACCGCCGCGCCCCCGCCAGTGTGTCGAGAAAGCAAGCAAAGCAAGCACCTTTCCTGTAGACATACTACCCGCAGGACAGGGGGGGCAGTAAGCATTTTGGACCTCGAAGGCCACATCCTTGTCCACGAATTAGAAGTACGGCGTCTTCAAAGATAAAGGCGTTTGTCAAACGCTCATGGTCTAGTGATTCGTCGCCTTCTCCCGCCGGAACCACCACCAACTCCAGGGTAGCCTTGAACTCAAATATTTTCCATCGACTCCGCACTCGTAGCACGAATTTCAATACCGGTGCATTTACTAAAACCGAAATCTTGCACGAAATTTGCGGGGAGGAGCAGCAAGATTGTGAATCTATGGAAAAATTAGTACTACTGTCTCTAGCAAAGATCCGAAAGCTGGTAAGCAATGCGCGGAAGCACAAGACACTTCGAGACGCATGCGACACGGTTATCGAGCATCTCCAGGCTAAAGGATTGCGGGAAGAGGCAGTGAATAGCAGCGCTCATGAAAAAGCCGACTTGAACTATGAGACAGTTCAGCGGCTGGATCCACACGGCTACACCCCACGCACTGACACGGATGCGGACAAATTTTTCGAGCCATTTAAGTTGGCCTGCGAGACTAAAATCCCTAAGATCATGGAGGCCGCCTTAGACGCCATTCAGAAACTCGTGGCATACGGTTATCTTCGGGGCACCGCCATAGTCACTTTCTCCGGGCCAGGCAGCGCAGGCTTGCGTCGGCCGGCGGGCGCAGCACGGGTGGAGGGAGCCACGTCCGGTGGTGATGGCACGGGGGCGGACGGGGAGAACGGCGCCGCCATCCTGATGGACGTGATTATCCAGACGATTTGCGATTGTAACGATCAGTCTGAGGACGCGGTACAGCTCCAGGTGATGAAAGCCCTGCTGGAGTGCGTGATTTCGAACACCACCCAGGTGCACCAGGCCAGCCTGTTGCAGGCGGTGCGTACCTGCTACAATATCCACTTGGTCAGCCGCAATCCCGTGAACAAAACCACAGCGCGCGCCACGCTGACACAAATGCTTTCCATTGTTTTTCAGCGCATGGAAAGCCACGACCTGAGGGCGCGAGAGGAGGCGCAGCTGGCACTGCAGGCTATGGAGCAGAGCGTGGGCAGAGCGGGTGACTGTGCGACGTTTTCCCTTTCCCCCGGCAAAGGGCCCCTCCTTAGCGGCATCGGCACTCCTGTCACTCTTTCGCCCCTAAGGTCGCAATCGGCCGTCTCGTCCCCACGCGCACCCCTGCAGCCGCCGTGCGGCGAGAACCTCTATCCGAGCGTCTACCTGAATCTTGGCTTTGCCCCCCGCCTCCTCACCGGTGGTGACGCTGACACGCCTTCTATGTCTCTGGCTCGAGGCATGCCTGATTTTCCGTCCGTCTTGCACAAGGACGCCTACCTCCTCTTCCGGGCGCTCTGTCGACTCAGCGTGAAGGGCCATTACAACGACGGGGACTCCGGCCTGCCCGCCGATCCCCTCGCGCTTCATTCCAAAATCCTCTCCCTTGAGCTCTTGCTCTCCACCTTGGAGCGCGCGGGACCCACCTTTCGGTCCTCAGAAAAATTTGTCTATCTAGTACGGAACCACCTCTGCTCCTCTCTGCTCAAAAACGCCACCTCTTCCAACACTGCCATTGTGGGTTTGAGTCTCAGGATATTTATCGCGATGACGGCCCACTTCAAGGACTCTCTCAAGGCGGAGCTGGACGTATTCGTCTCCAATATATTCCTCAAGCTCTTGGAATCCGAAAATTCCTCCTTCGAGCACAAGCTGCTCGTCCTGCAGGTTTTCCAAAACCTGGGTCAGGACCCTCGCCTCCTGATTGAAATCTTCCTCAACTACGACTGTGACCTGGGCGCTACGTCCATGTTCTCCCGCATCGTCCTGGCACTTTCCAAGGTGGCACATGGCCGCGGCCAACAAGCAGTGGCAGGAGACGGCGTCCTCAACCAAGGTGCCAGTCGCCGCCTGCAGGAGGAGATGGCTCTTCGTTCGGGCGGACTCGAGGGCCTGGTAGCGATCACGAAGAGTCTGGTCAAGGCCGGTGGCTTTGACGACGACGCGGCCACGGCAAAGCGCGCGGCCTTGGGGGCGTCTGGCGAGGAGGCTCATGGTCTGACGCCCACGCAGGTTGGAGAGGCGACAGCCGGAGTTGACGCGCTGGGAGTAAGCGCTACGACTGCCAGCGGCTCGACGGCTGGCAGCAATGTCACGGGAAGCGAAGGGGGAGAACATCCATACCCTGCACCGTCGAGCGAGTCGCTTTCGGTGGTAGAATCTTACGACCGCAAGCAGAAACTCCAAGAGGAGGTATCTTTAGGGTTGCTCAAGTTCAACTTGAAGCCGTCTCAAGGTATCGCGTACATGGAAGCGCATGGGTACCTGAGGAAAACACCGGCGGAAGTGGCGCGCTTCTTGCACGATCATAAAGACAGGCTGGACAAGACGGTGATCGGTGATTATTTGGGCAAGGAGAAGGATTACGAGTCAGGTTTTTGTGTCAAAGTTTTGCATGAATATGTAGACATGATGGATCTCCAGGGGCTGGAGTTCGACCAAGCCATTCGACACTTCTTGGCAGGATTTCGCTTACCCGGTGAGGCGCAGAAGATCGATCGCATCATGGAAAAATTTGCAGAACGCTTCTGCCTGCAAAACCCTGCTGTCTTTCCCTCGGCCGACACGGCGTTTATACTTTCCTTTTCCATCATCATGCTCAACACGGATCTCCACAACCCCTCCGTGCGCGAGGACCGAAGAATGACAAAGGACGACTTCATTCGAAACAACCGAGGCATCTCGTCGGGCGCGGACCTCCCAGAGGCCTTCCTTTCTAGAATTTACGACAACATTAAACGCTCTGCGATTTCTCTCAAGGAGGACGACGACATGCGAGCAAAGCGAGGGGCCGGAGGCGTCGGCGGCGGGGCCTCGGAGAACCCCTTTTTTTCGACGCTTTCTCTGGACAAGCGTCGAAAAGAAGCTTATCAAAAGGAGCGAGAAGCTATGCTACAGGCTTCAGAAGCGATCTTTCGGCAACGGAAGCGCCGGGAGGCGGGGGGAGGACAGGCTTCGAAGAAAAATGGCAACGGTGGGCGCACGGGCAACACGGGTTTGGTGGTTGGACAAGGCGTTGGATCCACAGTGAGCGCCTACCGGTCTTTAGAAGACCCGGCACAGTACGTGCGGCCCATGTTTGAAGTGGCTTGGGGGCCGATGCTGTCGGTTTTCTCGCAAACAGTGAAGACCTCGGATGACCTCAGAATGATTTCGCTCTCGCTTGAAGGTTTTCGGCACTCCATTCGCATTGCTGCTCGTTTCAATCTCCCTACTGCGCGGGACTTGCTCGTAAATACCCTGTATAAATTTACTGCCCTCTCTGAAGTGACTGAGGTAAAACCTCGTAATATCGATTGCATTAAAACTCTGATAGCTGTGGCCTTATCTGATGGGGATTATCTCAACGAATCATGGTTCGACGTATTGCAGTGTATAAGCCATTTGGCTCGACTCCAACTATTTGCATCAGGTCTGCATTCTGATGACGTATTTTTCCCGGAAGGGTCGGTGAGCGGAGGAGCCATTGGGGGCGTTGGTAACCAGGGTGGTACAGGCAACGGAACTAGTGGTGGAGGAGCAGCCTTCCCACCGCAGAGACCCCGAAAGCCAGGTGGCTCGTCTGCGGCAGAGGGAGGAGGTGGAGGAGGGGCATTCGTGGGCCTGCGTGGCTTGTTCTCTGCACCCTCAAAGGCTGAGGCGGCTCGACAAGTTGACGAGTTCAATGCAGAACAGATCATGGGGGCCATCGACGCGGCGATGATAGAACGAGTGTTTACTACCTCGGTAGCCCTAGACTCGCAGGCGATACAGTACTTTGTTTTGCAACTCTGCGAGGTATCAAAAATGGAGGTGGCAGTTGCACCCACTGCGCATCATGGTGGCGGTGGAGCGTACCGACCCTCACAAGACTTGTTGGGCAAAGAGACTGCTTTGCAGCCGCGCGTATTTTCATTGCAAAAACTCGTCGAAGTGGCAGATTTTAACATGGCAGCTCGCTCAAGGCTTGTCTGGGCCAATGTGTGGGAAGTCTTGTCGCGGCATTATGCGGCTGTGGGTTTGCACGACAACGTAGCTGTTGCCATGTACGCCATCGACTCGCTCAGACAGCTATCGATGAAATTTTTGGCCAAAGAGGAACTCCGGGACTTTAATTTTCAAAGACTTTTCCTTAAGCCCTTCGAGGTGATAATGGCGACATCCCGCTCAATCGAGATTCGTGAGCTCATCCTACGTTGCCTGGATAACTTGATCTCCGTCCGAGCTCACAACATTCGCTCGGGATGGAGATCGATGTTCGCGGTCTTCTCAATAGCAGCATCGTCTCCCGACGAGGGTCTCTGTCAGTTCGCTTTTGACATTGTCGATCAGCTCTTCCGTGCACATTTCCAGTTTCTCGTCTTCGATTTCGTAGATCTTGTGCATTGCCTCCTCGCCTTCGCCGAGAACGATAACCATCTGCACGTCAGTCTTGCTGCTATTGCTCACCTTCAACGTGCTGGCTCGCTTCTAGCTGAGGGCGTTGTCACGGCTGGCATGACAACCGTGGGAGGCATCGCCACGAAGAAGAATAGCCCACGGTCAATCCAGGGAACTGAAAAATTTTTTGAAAAAGAGGGTATTTCCGACGTTGCCTCCGAGAAGCGAGCTGCTGAAATTTCGGCCTCGCCGTCCTCGGGATCCGGGTTGGCGACTGACTTCTCCGATTCTCCAGGCTCGGTGGGATCTAGTGCGAGCACTGAGGCTGTCCTACAGCTATGGTGGCCCTTATTGGTAGGGCTATCGGCTCGCGTCGCCGATTCCCGTTTACCCGCTCGCACCGCGGCTTTGGAGGCTTTGATGAACACATTGCGGCAGCACGGTGGTCAGTTTAATCCCCAAATATGGAAGCTAACTTTCAGGGGGGTCCTATTTCCGATCCTTGAGTCCGCACGCACAGATTGCACGCCGCAAATTATATCGGAATTCCCCTCTCTCGACCCTAGCCTTGAGGTTTACGAGGATTCTTGGATTTTAACGACCACGGAGAGCGTCTTGAAGGCGTACGTGGAGATTTTGGAAGCCTTTTGGCCCCTCACACAGGCTTTAATGCCAGAGGTGCTTGCTGTACTTGTGGACTGTGCCTGCCAACACGAGCGAGAGACGCTTGCTCGTATTTCCGCCAGGGTTCTGCATCGTGATATCGTGGAAGGTCTCGCAGCTCGAATACAGGAGCCTGCAGTGTGGGATGCATTATCCTCCTGTCTGCTTGGGCTTGTTCGGAAGAATCTCCCGGAGTGGGGGTCTTTAGAGCTGCTGGCATCGGCTGGCGAGGCGGGTGCAAAGGGTGCTATGTCTTCGCGCGGGCTGACACCTAGCAATCGGGCAACTTACGCCGGGACAAGAGAAAACGGGGCTAGGGGGGACTCAGCCGGGTCGTGGCATGAGGCGGGGGCGATCGATTTTTCCAGTCCCACAGATGACATGGGTGTAGAGGAGGAGGAGAATGATGGAGATGAAGCAGGGGAGGCGGAGGCAGCGGAGCGGATGGCGGCCACGGGGGGACGACCGGGACGAGACTTTAGCTTCAGCTTTGCCATGGTGAATAATGGGACAATCATGACGCAGATGGTCGTCAGTCTCCTGGCTCAGCGCATGCTTCGTGATCTGTTAGCCACAGCTTGGCCTTTCCTAAATGAAGACAATTTGCGGAGGGTGCTGGACGCGCTTGTCGAGTCAGCCGACTACGCGTCAGAGTTCAACATGAATTTGAGTCTTCGAGAGCGGTTGCGCCAGGGTGGCCTCATGCAACTTCCATCGCAGCAAAATTTGGGCGAGCAGGGGCAGCTAGTATGTTCGAGAACGGGCATGGCTGAAGTAGGAGGGTGCGTTCACGCGTCAAGGTTACCGCATCTTCATGAGCAGGCGATCGAGGGTTACACCGTTCTCCTCCGGGCACTTTTACAGCTGTACCCGCCGACCACATCACAAATGGCCGCAGACGTCGGGGGGCTCACGTGGGATCGAAAGCCGGTGGTGGAACGGGTCCTTGTGCGGTACGCGGCATTGGTACTGAGGCAGTACGTCGAGCTGGAGGATGATCTTGCTTCTTCTCGCGAGGGGAAATCAGCCGCTTCAGTTGCGGCCGCGCACGCCATGAACACAGAAGTGGGGGCCTATACACCGCTTGTACTCTTCATATTGAGTGCTTTCAAATCTCTTCCTTCAAAGCAATTTGGATGGCACATAGACTGGCTCTTCCCAGCCTTGGTAGAGTTGTTGACGGTGCGGTCGCGGGAGGTACGGAAAGAGGTCCGGGCAGTTTTACACACGAAGGTCAGCCCTTTCGTTTTGGGAAAAGAAATGCTTCCGCCAGGGCCTCGGGCCGCCGTAGTCGCTGCCTTGTTGGAAGAAGAGGACGACAAAGGCGGGATGGGGGAGAAGAGGGCCGCAATGGATGAGGAGTAGCGGCCACATGTAGAAAGAAAAAATGTCTTTTGGTGGCACGTGACACACAACAAATTGCTCAGTTTTTCCACAGGCTGAAAGATTCTGGAAGGAGCTCAGTGCCCCTCCTCATAAACGTGGCATCACATGTCTGCCGACCATCGTGCTCAAGCATGAAAGGATTTTCTGAGTCGTTTTCTATTTCGCATGAGCTCAAGGTTGCGTCTATGCCAGGCAGACATTCACCTGTTGTCAACAAAGTCTAAACCTGATAGTTCTTTTCTTTTTTTAAAATTATTCGAAGTCGCCATCTTATCCTATAACGGCAAAACGGCCGGGCAAGCGGTTCGTTTGAGGTCAATAGCTCAGTCGAGCTGCCCATGAGCCGTCCCTATCCAAGTTTTTGCCATAAAGCGCAAGTAATTTAAGTGCCTACTTCGATTATCGTGGGCGGATCGATAGCCTTGCCTTGCATCCTGCACAGATTGCTGCGGGCCACACAGACAAACGTTCCCCATTCCGTCAACGCCGTACACCGTACAAGTGCGAGTCCACCGTTTCCGACGTGCCATGCCCCGTTGCTAGGGGATACAGAGAGATATCGAGACTAGGACCTTCCCAACACCCAGGGTCGCTCTCACCAGCGAGGCAAGGGACCATGGTCGTCTGGCACTTACTCGTCGTCTGCGAAACTCATCCAAGTGGGTTGCTCCTCCAAGTCGCTTTCTGAACTCTCTTGGCCCCCCTCATATTCTAAGATCTTGGCTCCGGCCAAAAAGATGACATCACTCTCGTCCGTCAGCACGTTCGGAGAAATTTTGTTGACGCGCAGATAGTTTTTCAGGCGCTCATCCTCACCGTGCGAGGTCAAGTACTCCCTGCACGCACGTGTAACGTACTCATAGCTCTGCCGCGATGGCTCAAGTCCCATTGCTCTCAGTTCCTCGTATAGATCCATGACCCCCTCCCACATTTCCGCCTCCTCGCACGTGGCCATCGCCCCGTGGTAACTGTTGCGGTCCGGGATCAGGCCGTCCTGCCTCATTTCCCCCAGCAGTGCGGTGGCCTGCACCCATTGTTTGTCTCGCCGGCAGGCAAAGATGGCCGCGTTGTACGCGAAGAGAGACGGTGAGATTCCTTTCAAATGCATCTCCCGCAGTAACTCCAGCGCCAGGACCCACTGCCCTCCCTTCTCGCAGGCCGTGATGCCTGTTGTGTACACGCCCTCCGTAATATCCATCCGCTGCGCTTTCATCTGTCCCAACACGTCAAGCGCCTGTTCCCACTGACCCCCCCGCACGAAGCCGATCATCAGCGAGCCATAGCTCACAGCGTCGGGGCGCAGGCCTCGGCGAATCATAGTCTGAAACAGCTCTTGCGTCTCCTTCCATCGGCCGGCAGCCCCACAAGCGCCCATCACCGCATTATAGGTGATTGCGTTGGGTTCCACCCCCCTTTCTTGCATACGTCCAAATACCTCCAAAGCCTCCTTCCAATTCTTGAAACGCTTAAGCGCCGCCAAAATGCTCGTATAATCCTTAACGTTCAAGCTCCTTTCTCCATCTACAAGCTGCGCGATGACAGCCAGAACTTCTTCTTCCAACCGTGTTGTCCGCAGTGTCTGGAAGAGACTCGCGGTGTCCGTCCGAACGCTCTTACCTCCGACCTGAGTGCCTAACCCGCCGGCTAGCATGAAGAGCTCGCTGCCGCCAGTCAACGAACCACGTGGTCTCAACTCCAGGGGGGGGCAAGCAGGAGAGAATACGAAACACGGAGTTGACATTGGGCCCGGACAAGGAGTCGCCGGGTGGCTTGAACGATGGTGTCGAGAAGCGCTGCTGCCGGGCAGGACCGCGAATCCCTGCACTGCGCAGGCCGAGCAGCAGAGGGCCAGCGCGGCAAGGTGCCGCCGCATGGTAACCCTCGTTCCGGCCCGCAAACGACTTCCTGCCCCTAGGTCCACGTCTGGTGGCTGTAGATCTCCCCTTTTCGTCCCTCTTATCCTCTGCTCGTCGTTCATGCTCCCTGCGGTGAGGCCCAAAACAGGACGGGAAGGTTATATACTCAACGTGAAATTACAATGCAGCCGGTTAAGACACCAAGTGTAGTGCTTTCATGGACCATTCCTACATACCAACAAAAGCGTAATCCTACGAAATTATCACAATTTCACGCTTCATGGTCTGGGATATGAACGTTTACCATAAAATAGCTCGCACTAAACTTCGAGGCGAAAGACAATTCGAGGGAAGCCAACTTCTCTCTCGTCTGAAAGTCTGTAATAATGAATTGTTTGATCCAAACGTCCTTACAAGAACCGCGCTTGCGATTGCTCTTGATATAATTCGAAGGTGTGGTGACCCAGTGCCTTTGCATGAGTATGAAAGTAGGTGACTCCAGCCGGAGAAGCGCCAGCTACTAGTGAGGTCACCGGATTCGACAAATGGGGCCAGTTCCGTCCGAACTCTCCCCCAGGTGAATACAAGTTATCGGGTGAGTTGGCTACACTTTTCATTCCAACACTCGGGACTTGTGCACCATTTGCGCTGGTCGACTTCGTAATGAGCCAGCACTGCTCGATCCAAGCAAGCAGCCGCTCCGTCATCTCCCGCCCTTCCATGCCTCCAACGGTGTATCAATGTCTCGATCTCGAGGAAAAACAACGCCTCTGCACCCACAAGACAAAAACTTTGATATGCCTTCCGTCGCGACAGGTTCGAGACCAAGACTTGATTGACGACGACAATTCTTTCCCGTAACTATGACGCATGGTGGTCCATGACGCAGAAGATACTTGAGCCGGGGGGCGATGTCACCTTCTGTGTGATTAGCACGGCCCATCCCCGCGCGCATCGAATACATGCTACTACGGTCATCACATACAGCGGAGAGGCAAAAAACGAAAAGTTTATTTTAAGGCGTCCGTCTCGCAAACTCGAGAGATGGCTGCTGACATTGTTACTGAATAGCTCACGGGCAGATCTCGAAAGTATCGATGACCCAGCCTGGAATGTGACTATATGAAGATTAACAATGGCTTGTTTTGAAAGAAAAACTAACTAACTTGTGAGAATACGTGCTCTAATTTCTTTTTTTTTAAGGATTTTGGATTCACTGTCTGCCCTTCTGATCACGCAAGATAAGCGTGGTCATGACAGTTAAAGCATTATGAAAAAGCTAGGCACCTAGAGCTAACCACAAGGCGACGAGACACCCGGCTGCGACAATGTGTGCCAGGCGCGATCCGCGACACCATGCCTCCATTAGCGGCGGAGCTTTTGGTTTTTCTTAGGCGCCTTCTTATCCTTCTCGGAGGTCAAGGCAGGCTTTATTTCGCCTTCCTTCGTGGCCTTGGGTTGGCTGGGCTTGTCACGTCCCATTATAGAAAGAGAAGTAAATGGCTGTTGTGTGGTGGTGCTAATCGTAATTTGAGGGCAGGAAGGGTGATTAGACCTCTAGCCGCCACATAGTATGTCGTATCCGATGGCATTGCACAATCCGTCCAATGAAATAAACGAATTGATGAAAATAAAAGTCGTGTATCCCTCTGAGAAATGCGACGCATTAACGTGAAGAGATGAAAAATTGGAAAGTACTCTAGTCAGGTTAGATTCGAGAAGAAAGAAGAAGAAATGCAGATACCACGAAGAGCATGGGGGAAAGTCCTCGGGAGAGTTGTGCGGATCCGTCAAAGTCAATAGAACCTCCCACGAGGGATGTTCTTCGAGTCCGAATCGCTCGAGACGCTTCGTGAAGCCTTCTACTCATCCGTGTGGACAATCTGTAAAGCCCCGAACACTCGGAGACTTTGTATGGCCTTTTGAAAAAATGAAGATTTTGGTGGGTTTTGAAAGCCGTCTATGCTTTCTCTTGCTCGTAAAGGCTCCGCCGGGCTGCGTCAAGTTAGGAAGGAAATCGAAGAAGAATCCCTGGTTTGAATTTCAAGCAATGGGACCTCTCCTCGCAGTCCCTCCAGCAACCAGCGTCCCTCAAATTTACCAGCTATGCATGTCAGCCTTCTTCTTCATCGTTTTCCAACTTTTTCTTTAATGCGTTTTGAAAATTCAAGGGCCCTATCCTAGTTACTTGCCACATCTGGACATGGTGGCATATACCGAGGCCTCGGAACTTCGGTTGTTTGGTCAAAATTTCCGGGTGTCATGCGAGAGATGCCATAGTATGCCGTCATAGTATATGCGTCTTCAACCTTTTATGGACTCATAATTGGAATATATCCAATAATGAATGACAGGAAAACTTCTCTACGACTCTTTTACATTTATGGGACGTGACAAGCCTAGCCAGCCCAAGCCTATCAAGGAAGGCGTAGCGGTCCCCAACGTTGAGAAGGTCAAAAAGGAGCCCAAGAAGAATCAGAAGCAACGCCGTTAGGATAGGAAAATGCAATAGGAAGTTGTTTATGTGTCCTGATTGTTGTCACTTACATCGTTTGTGTCCCTCTGCGACACTCCTAGATACTTGCTTCCCAGCAAAAAGCAATTTTCTCCCTCGCGAATGGAAAAGCTGAGACGCTCCTCGGCACAAGAAAGCAAGGATCAACGATCGCAAGAAAATCTCCACATTTCGCTATTATTGCTTTTCATAATTTTCACACTTACAAAAGTTTCTGAATTCTATGTCTGCATCAAATGGTGTCATATCGTGGACACATGTTATGTAAAATCATTCTCTTTCCACCCGACTCGACAATTTCCGCAAACTCGCCTACTCTTGCACGTAAACGCTGGATTTTTTTATCTTTCGTGCATGCTCCTTTTTATCCTTCCATTGAAAGCTAATCAATACCCAAAAGGACGATCTCTATCCCGCGAACAATGCTCCACATAACTTCTAGGTGTACTCGCTCACTAGTCACCAATGGTGTTGCACCAACGAGTATTGCCCCTTGTCGGTAAGATGTCTTCTCCTGATTGAATCCGGATGGACCAGTGTCAAAACATATGCCGGCATCACATATTCCATTTTTGTCCGTCTTTTCATTCTGAGGACCGAGATGCAGGCGAAACCAGAAGCCAATCGCATGAAGCGTAGCACCCTCTTGTCCTCCGAGCACGGGCAGCTCTATCTGCGCCCTGGAAACAGTGTCTGGTGCCGTGTTATCCATGTCCTTTGCCGAAGCCACATGCTCCAGGTCTACTCGAAATGCCATTGTTATGCCGGTGACAGGCCGGTAGTCCTCACTGCAGCTCAAATCAAGCTCCCGGAACTTGCGCACGCCCAAGCCATCCAAGAACTCTTCTGCTGGGAACCCCAACAAGTTTTCTGGCACTAAACGGTTTTGGCATAGTAGCACCGGAGCTTCTATTCCCTGCACAAAGACGGATATGGCTGCGGGCATAAGTGTCACCGACAGGCCGCTTGGGTCCGCCATTTTTCCTGACCGCGACCGCAACAGATTGTGCAGCAACCGCAGTTCCTCTACAGCACCTTGGCGGAGCCAGCCTGTATTCTCAACAAAGTCATGTATCACCAAGACGTGAAAATGAGGAGAGTCAGGCCTCCCATTTTCGATTATGCTCCTGTCTTTCTTTGAGCAACGAAATATCATCTCTGAAATCAGACTGGAGAGAGTCGAGCCCGCATTCTCATCAGAACGTGATATGACGTAAATGCCTGAGTGCCTGTGTCTATAAATCGATCTTCGTCCCAGTGCGCGTAAAGCCGCCGCGGACTCCTTGCTTCCAGTCAATATCGTCACAGGGACTGCCTCCAAGGTGCGCAACCGGGCTGCCAAGAGGCCTAGAACTGAGAGGTTTCCGCTCCAATCTATCATAGTCGTGAGAGGATTGTTGTCTCGTAGAGCAGCAGCCGCTCTTTCCGCGATAGCCAGCTGGTAAACCTTGTGATGTTGCACGTCATTCATGTGAGCTATGTCCATCTCCGCCATGTCCACAGTGGGAGGGGAATGGAGGCAAACAGACGGCTCGGTCGCAGCTCTTTCGCTGGAAGGCGATGAGCAAAGCGAGGTAACCACAGACGCATCCTTCGCGTTTTCCGCCTTCGTCGGCTTGGTGAAAGTCGGATCCAATCTGAACGACAACTGATCTTTTACAAGGGCGATTTGCAAGCGAGAGACATGCCCGCGACGGAGCGCCAGGTGCTTGGGGAGGAAGTACAATCCTTGGTCCCATCCGTTTCCATCACGCCCCGGTGCTGTTGAAATAGCGCACCTGTCGCTCTCACTGTTGCTTGGAAGCAAGTCCAGGTCAAACCAGACGGCCACAGCATCTGCCACGCCGTCCTCAATCACCTCCAAATCTATGTCAGCAATTACCGACGCTTCTGAGAAAGTCTCCATTCGAGGGGGCGGATCTGAGAGCGCAATTTCCGGCATAGTCACCGGCCGCGTCAACCGCAGGCAGGGCAGACGGGCGATCGACTCACAAGTGTAGCCCTCTTCTGCCCGAACGTCGGGAACCGTACTGTCCTCATCGCTATCGCTTGAACCTTTGCTGTGGATGCCTGTACTACGATGTTCCAAATCGTCGTCGCCGTCATTTGCATTCCCTCCCAGAGCGAGACGCACCTGTTCGTCCAAGGATGCGCGGTGCCGTATGTCCACAGACTCAACCACAGTCACGTGCACCCTTGCAGCATGCGGAATTATACACCCTCCCTGGCGAAGCAAGTGTTGACGTGCATGCCTCAATACGGGTAGAATGTGCTCGCCGAGCAAGCCTGAGTCCACGAGCTCTGTCACAATCACGTCTGCGGGCGGGTCCAGATGCAAGTCGTAGGAGGATAGATTCAGCACCTGCACGCGTCCCTTTTCTCTGTCTAGAAGCCGTGAGGCAATCGAAGAAAGGACAGAATTGACTTCACAAGCCACCACGTCACCCGCGCCTCCCTTCAGAGCCATCCATGCCAGGAGGCCAGTACCAGTGCCGACGTCCAGCACGCGGGGAGCGCGCCCGAGCCGTCTGGCTTGCTCCCTAATGCACGAAAAGATGGCTCGCTGGTAATTTGCATTCCGACTTCTGTCATTCAGCATGCGGAAATGCCAACGATCAAGCGCCAAGTTCTTGAGATTCTCCAATGCATCAAGAGCGGCTAGGTGCCTGGGACGAATGTGTAGAGCTCGTCGGAAGGCTTCGAGGGCGGACACATATTCCTGAGCCTGGAAACATATTCTTCCATATTCGAACGCCAATAGGCCAGATGTTGGCAAACTCCGACAGGCATTATCCATCAACCACAGTGCACTCGCTCTCGAGGTCGCTTTGTTTTGCTTCAACAAGGCATCCGCATATGCGCTCATCGACTCAACCAATTCAACTTCAAGCTCGGCCAGTAGCTCTGGTACACGCTGCAAGATGCGTAAGTACAATGGTGCGGCAGTTACTGAGTCTCGTCGAGTTTTCCAGGCTTCTCGGGCTTTCTGTACCTGCGCTAATACCGTCGCATGTGTAGGCAAGAGATGGCTAGCCGCTAGTGGAGGATGATAGCTTGACCGGGAGGGAGAGGGCATGGCTACACCCTTTATTCCAAGAAAGATGGGTGCCCTTCAGGCAAGCAAGAAGAGGCGTGCGTGAAGTAGAGACGACGAAAAGCTCAGATGCTACGTAAACACCACCATCAAGAGAGGAGGTAAGAGCTTCAGTCTCCACGGGTCAAATGGTCATTATCTACCTCTGTTTTTGATCATCCGGAAGAGGTGATTGTGTGCACACAAAGATGATGAGAAGGTCAAAACACATAGGATGAGACTCGCGGAAGAGACTTCACGATGTGTCTTAAAAGTTGAGGGCGGTGTTAGGTCGTACGTGCCGACTGCGTCGCGGTCTCGCCCTGCGGCTTCAAAACTAATTGAGCGCACGATGTATGCGGCCAGAAATCCCACAAGCGGGCAGAGCAAGTTGTATAGATATTTTTTAATGCGTGTAAGCCTGTGAAGACAGTGACCTGTAAGCTATGGACTTTTACGCGACCCCGCGCGTCCCTCGTACCCTCCATGTATACTCGAAACTCACTTCACGTACACATTGCTACATCATCTTACTCCGTTCACACATTCAAGCTCCTCCAAAAGAGGTCGAAGATCAATGAATTTTGATGAATTTGAATTAGAAAAATCAGTCCACAGAATATTAAAAGTGGTCCGGATTCGCAAGACCCCCCTTATATACATTCACTTATCCCGTACGTCTCGTTTCCTGTCATGTTATTATCTATTCATAATTCGCCTGTTTTGAACCTATCATCTTTCTTGCCCGTGTAATGTGATCGACAAATATATCATATATATCAAAGGTCCCCTATTATCGTTTTATAGACATCTCTCAACCCTCCGTCAGAGTAGTGCAGTTCCTCATGTGAGGAATCCTGTGAGTCTTGCCAATGCATTATCCAATCCTCAGTCTACCGATTTTCATGCTTGCCAAACCTGAGGGCAAGGTAATAGCCAATGTTACACACGGCAACGAAGGCTATCAGAACTCCGATATTACGGAAGCGGTGCTCCAGCGCAAAAGTGCCAAAAAAATCCTTGACGAACTCCCAACGCGTCAGTTCTTCGAACTGCTTATTCTTGATGCTAAAAAAGCCAATGCTCCCTTGGTTGTCATTGCCCCACTGGGTGACTACAAGTCCCTCAAAAACTTTGTTCAATGGCGTCAAAACCCACAGGAACTTCCACTTGCCCGGTAAGTCCTCCGGAATGATGACCATCCCGCTCATCATGCTGAAGATGGGCACCAAGCAATTCAGTAAAATTTGTGCGACCTGCACAGAAGGACAGACGGCAGCGACCGCCTGCCCAAAGGCGGTTGAGAAGAGGAGATACATGAAGGAGAAGATAAAAAACCATCCTATCCGCCAAGGCGCCAAATTATAATTGCAGGTAGGATAGAAGGTTGCGGAGTAAAGCAGAGTCTGCAACAAGACCCAGGGTATCTCGCACAAGAACCACGAGAGCGTGTATGCCCCAACTTGATACATGCGATTGTAATGCTCCCGGCAAAAGCTCGTCTTTTCCAAGGCCACCACTTGCAGAACTGCGGTGGAGTTAATGTTGGACACGCAAGTGGTGGCGAGGAAGAGGAGAGCCATGAAAGAGACCAGGCCCGCGACAGTGTCCTGCGTTTGTCGGAAGTAGAGCGATCCTAGGATCAAGCCCATGACTCCGCTCCCGAGCACTCGCGCGATTTGGTACTCTGGCATGCGCCACAGAGACCTCCAGGCGCGACGCAGACAGACGAGCAACTGTTTTCCGAAGCTTGCTCTCTCCCGGGTTTTCAAGGAGGCCATGACAGCCTGTTGAGCGTCTGAGGGGGTTTGTGTCAATGTACGCAAGGTTTCGATGTTAGAAGCGCACAAAGCACTCGTCTCCCATTCTGCCACGTAGTTGCACGCCGTCACCGCCGCTCCTATCCCTGTTCCGGCCCCCAGGCACTCCAGCATCCACGTGGCCGGGTTCTCCCCAGGGTCCAGGGCTGGAGTGCCAGGAATGGAGCGGAAGTAATCAATTAAATGGATCGAGTCGGCACCCAAAGGTCCGCAGAAAACTGTCTGTCCGCCTCGCTTAAGCAGGAGGAGGGAATCGAAAAAGTTAAAAATTTCCTTGGAGGGCTGGTGAATGGTGCCTGTCATTAAGAAATTTTGGGTAGACGTGAGAGACCAATATTTTACTTTGCTCTTCACAGAAAGGAAGATGGATAAAAGTTCCCTGCGCAAACTCTTTCTAGATAGTTCTAGCTACAGCTTGTAAGTAACTCACATATAATGGCCCGGCCGGTTTGCGCCAGCTTGCGCATGACGCGCACGACTAGAAAGGCCGCGCGTGCATCCAGCCCCGTGGTGGGCTCATCCAGGAAAAGAATGCTCGGGTTCGCCACCACTTCGCACCCGATCGTGACACGCTTGAGCTCCTCAAAAGATAATCCGGCGCCTGGCGGTCCCACCACCGCGTTGGCAATCGGGTCGAGCTCGAGCAGGGTAAGGACATCCCCAACAAAGTGCCGACACTTGGAAGCAGAAACCTCTTTTGGCAATCGAAGCTCGGCGTTGAACTGCAGAGCCTCCGCTACGGTCATGTAGGGAGAAATACAGCCGAACTGCTCCACGTAGGCCGAGATCGTTTTGAAAACGTCAGAGCTCAAAGGTACCCCGTTCACCAGAATCTCTCCCCTTATGCTCCCTTCCGTCTTTCGTCCCGCCAAAACATCCAAGAGGGTGGTCTTACCAGCGCCGGAGGAGCCCATTAGAGCCATCATACACCCCGGCGCTACACTTCCGCTTACGCCTTTGAGCAAGTCTACTGTTTCGTTGCCATTCACGGGTACGCTGTACCATAAATTTTCGAATGTTAAGGCCGTGGGTACAAATGGTATAGCTTTGACAGCTTCCAACTGCCATGTCGAGCTTTTTCCATTCCTCAAGTCAGCGAGCAGCTTGACCGAGGATACGGCTCTCGGCAAGACAGAATGGGCTAGATTTTCATTCTTGGGACGCACAGTCTCCTTACCGTACGTGTGCTCGGCCACCTGTCCAGAAAACTTCACCCCCCGCGCGTCGTCCTTCGCCAGGCCCTCCGCCTCTTTCGTCTCTTCGTCCACCGAACTCCCCATAACTCCTTGCCGGGCACCACCTCGCTCAGAAGTATTCGTGCTGGAGGCGTCCTCGTCGTCTTCCGCGCCACCTCCCAGCCCGCTGAAAGAACGGAAGGCCGTTATGGTGTTCGTGCTGCTCTCTACGCCCCAAGACTGTACGCTCTCGCTAGTCCAGCTATACCCGTCCTCGTCGACATCACTTTCCTCTCTATCCAGCTCTAGATGCCTCTCCGTTGTCTGACGACGCAAGAGCCCCGGACCCCTCAATGCTAGAGAACTCTGTGCGATCGCCTCCTCTGGCGTTGTATCGGCGCTGCTCACAGGCTGTAACCATTCAAGGTACATCATCGCCACTAGTGTAAGGCACAGGTAAAACAGAGTAATTCCGAGGTTCGCTAGCAGACCCAACCACACCCATCGCGCATTCGTAAACAGTCCTTTCTGACCTAGCACTGTCTCACCGATAGTTTCTGTGGATCCCGGGAGCAGGGCGCCGTAATTTTTAGCGATAAATTCATTGACCGCGAGGCCTTGAAAGCCATAGAAAAGAGGATTGAGAAACATCACCCATGTATAAAAATTAGGAACATCTTTGACAGAGATGATGAAGCCGGAGAAAAGGAGCAAGAAGAAAGTGACTATGCCTGAGGCTGCGGCGGCACTCGTCAGGTTCGCAGTCAAAAAAGTTGTCAGCTTGAAGAAGGACATCATAGCCCACCCCACCATTGTCAAGTGCGCGAGGAAGACGAAGAAGTGTAAGCCGTGTTGATCCCGGGCAAAACCTGCGCACCAGTAGACCAGCGTTCCAAAGAGGACCGCGTCCAGAAGAACTAAGGGAGCCGAGGCGGTGGTGCTGGCTAAGAGATAGGAGCTGCAGGAGAAAAATCCTGCATTTTTTTGCTTATAGAAGACGTGGCGCCTAACGAAATAAGCCGGAATGCAAGCTGCTGTCTGGAATGCGATGGTGAGGAGAGACTGATAAAGAGCACCAAATCGAGTGGCCACAGCCTCGGTCCTCAAGTTCAGGAAAACTAAACCCGTGAGAGCACCGAGGAAAATATCTTGCAAGATGCGGGAAACGACGTAGCTCCGGTCCCGGAACGTGAGTTTAAACTGTGTTTTTGGAATGGGAGTCGTTAAGGCAACCGATGCATACATTTGAGGTGGAACATTGGAAGCCACAGCGGCGACGAGGCAAGCGGGCGCTGCGTAAAGCAATGTATGAGCCTCGGACATGGCGGGTGGGAATTCTTACCTCCCGGTGAAAGCATATGACGAAGCTCGTCATCCACGTGTTGTAAAATTTCCGCTGTTCGTTCTCCCTCCACGCTGCTTCCAAGATTCTGCGGATACCAGAATCGCTGCTCTCCGTTTTAATCGAGGAATTCGCCTTCTTGTGCGGGCTCATCGTTGCCTCCTGAAAGAGGTGCCGACCGGGCTCACTCTTCCTGAACCGTTGCACGAAATCCTTCGTGCTTCCAGGCCACTGCACCTGTGCTGGGGAAATTCCAGTCTCCGCGAGCTCGTCCAATGACGCCCGAAAGCTCTTGAAAGCGGGGCCAGTGACTCCCACCAGGAAGTCGGCCACATCAGTCCTGGGCGGGCACCGGAAGCCGAGTCCTTCGAAGTAGCCTTTAGCCTCGTCGGGGGGGCCCTGGTAGACGAGCGCTCCCTTTCTGAGGACGAGCACCTGGTCGAAGAGCGCCAAGACCTCAGGCGCGGGCTGGTTGAGGGCAATGATGGAGCAGTACTGGAAAGCCTGAACACTGGCTCTAGCCATGCGAACGATGTCGAAAGCGGCGGCGCTGTCCAGCCCGTTCGAAATCTCGTCCAAGCACGTGACGGAGTACTCGCCCATCAGCACCTCAGCCAACGTTACCCGGCGGCGCTCTCCTCCACTGACACCTCGCCGCGAGGCATCCCCGATGATGGTGTCTGCGCAACCCTGCAAGCCCAAGAGGGTCATCACCGTCTCAGCTTTCTGCCTCGCCAAGGCGTACCGGATTTTCGGCCTGCCCACCCCGCGACACGCCCGCAGCTCCTTTTTCGTGGCCTCGTCCACATCTAGAGACTCCACCAGAGCGCGACCATAGTCCGTCTGAAGCAGCTTCCGGGTAGGTACGGGGGCTATGCAGGCTCCTGAGAACACGAGTGTCTCTCGGACTGTGAGAAGGGGCTGTGGGGGATAAAACGTCCGAAGAGAAGGCACAGAAGACCTTGTCAGTCATTCTCAAGGCACTATGGCTAAACACACGATACCCTTTTTCAGTCCAATACCCTCCTACCTCATTGTTGTCCACCTCCTCCACGAAGCACGCCAGCGAAGTCATGTGGAAGCCGCCGCTCCCGGCCTCCTCCCCGTTGTACAGGACGCTTCCAGAAAGCCTGTAGCCTGTACCCCGCAGAGAGCGGCCGGCGATAGCCTTGAGGAGCGAGGTCTTCCCACATTTCGGCCCGCCTATTACAAGATACATTTTCTGCGGTGCGAAGGCGGTGGTGATGTGCTGGAGTGCCTTCAATTGAAAGGTTTGCTTCTTCCCTCCCGACCGCAAGAGAGCCAGGAAAGGGTTCAACAAGGCTTCGCCAACATTCAGAAACCGTTTGTTGGATTGCTCCACCATGTACGAGAGAGAAAGATCCTGGATCTGCACGCTTGTGCTGCTTATATTTCGACGGGACTCTCCTAGGGTGGAGGCCAGGTTCTTAAAGTGGTTCTCCACGCCGATCTCCCTGATGACGCTGGTCCCCATCAGACGTTTCAGATCTAACTCGCTCGTAGTCAAGATTCCACCTGCCGCGTTCTTCTCGTCATTCACTCCCGTAGCACCTTCCAGTTGGGTAGGAGCAGTCAAAGGGAGGGCTACAAAAGAACTTTTGCGAGGAGGAGGCTCGGAGACTGTTAGCGTCGGCAACACCGTCCCCGGATGACCATCTATTGAAGGCGAAGAGGCTTTGATTGGAAGCTCGTTTTGATGTGCCGCGTGACTCGCGACATACCGCCAATGCCGCGCCAGGGCCCGCTCTTGCTCCAGTATCCTCCGCAACTCTTGCACTTCACGCTCCTTCTCTACCAGCTGGTCCCCAGGAGCATCAGGTTTACCACTCCCATCAATAGACGCCATATGGTGCCTTGTATATCATATGATGTACGGAATTGCAGAAATGGGATATTTTCAGAAATTATTATGTTCCGGATTAAGATCTTCAAAGCAGCAGCTTCCACAAAAAATAGCGCAACAATCCAAAATCTATGTTTGGCGCCCGCATGAAGATTAAAATTTCCGTCTTCAAAGCGAAGCTAAAATCATTTTGCCGCTACTGCACAAATTCCGTGTATCATACCGTATGAAGTGTGGACGGCTTTTCTTGTTCACTCGGCTTCTACTATTGTGTATCATTTAACGCCCGTGGTCATGGAAGTCACAGGTCATACAGTGACATATCTTTGGACAGCGATACCTCCCACTTGGCAACAATATGTTGCCGCACAGTATAGAACGCGCCCAAGCGGGACAGGTTGGCTTGGCAGGGCGATTTGCGCCGGAACATTGCAAAGGCTTTTGCTCAAGCCTCAGCTCGTCCCTCCGGGTAGCTTTGGCTACACAGGAGCTTCCGTCCCAGACACGCCACTCCTATGTTCCTTTGTATCGATAAAATAAAAATGTATATTTTGTGTCTTCCCGCGATTGTGATTAATACATGTACCTATCTGCATTCTATACCCTTCCCCCCTGCCACATGACCACGATAGTGTCTGAGAGTGAATTTGGGGTCTACCCGACGTCCTGAGTACTACTTGTCGCGCCTTGACGTTTTGACATTCATGTAACGATTGTTTCCTTAAACGGGGCACTACGTCTGACAATGAATCCTAATCATCACTACATGTACGTGAAACCGCCTCTGAACGGCTTATTTGATGTAATCAGTAGCTATTGAGAGTTACTTCAAGTCGAGAATCGCATTTATATATCACGGCTAGCAAATTATATGTGATGAGATCCACGTACTTTGTCAGATCTGGTTATGGCTATGAAGGACGCTGTAGCGAAGTAACTATACGCAACTCATCATTTTTTCTGAGCAGGCGGTGTAGTGTGTATGGTGTAACTATTCGCGACACTCTATCATTCTCCCGTTGCTTCGTCGAAGTTATCATTTCGTTTACTGCTTCCCTTATTTATGTCCTCTCAAGACTCTCGGGTGATACAAAAAATGTTATGCTGTGAACTAGCATTCAGAGCTTCTACATGCACTCTCTTGTGCATCCACCCGTGCGTCCAAATGGAGTGGAAAGGGAATCCCTTTACAAGCACCCTTACGACTGAAAAAAGGAATCATACACAGCATGATGCTTTTCATGCTGGTAGATGACTTCGTGATGTGTTTGACAGCTATGAAGCTGGCCGTCTCCACGGAGCACGACCCCTCGTAGAGGGTGAACCCGTCCTTTGTTAGTAATACTATTTGACCGCTATGGCGGCATCTCCTTTCAAATGGGTTTAAAAATGCTAAAATTCCTATTCTTTCCAAATAAATGGGCGGTGTACATGATAGAGATGTCTGCCGTCCCACAAATCTCTGCGACACAATTTTAAAAAAATTCAGGAGTTTGCAATGGCAACCTCAAGTCGTTCGCGTGCTTTCTTCTGTCATCTCCTCTAGCAGGGGGAGAATGGAAAGCGGAAGAAGGGGAGCAATAGGCAGACTTTTCATCCAAACGTAAAAATTCATTTTTTGGGAAGAGCAGAGTTTTCCAGACTCACGTGCGCGGAGGCATCAGGAGGTTGTTGTTAATGCGTCGCCATCCCTTCCTTGGAGAACTTCAATCTATGACTCACTCGCCCTCGTCACAACACCCCTACCATACATGCTAAGCAGCTGTCAATGGCGAACCAAGGAGTCAAGACAATAATGCGTTTGCACTACGTTACTGCGAGTGATTCCCACGCCAGGGCTATCGTGAGCGTCCTCGCCTCTGTCCTGCAACTTCCCTCGTCCTCCTCCTCCGCCTCCCTTCATTTGGGGAATGCAGTTCTTGAATTTTCGGCCTTGCCTGCATGGGTGAATTATGCACGGCAATCAAGCGTACTCAAACGCCCACAGGTGTCTCGATTGCGGGCCATTGAAGTCTTCACGGGAACCTCCTGCGGAGAGGGTAGCAAGGGCTCGACAGCTGCACAGAGTTCCTTTCCGCATCAGAATGCACGAGCCTGGTTAACGGAAGACCGGCCTCTCATAACACCGACCTTCCAAAAATCTTCCTTTTGCAGTGCTCCGACCAACGCCGTGGCTACCCCTTTTGTTCGGGAGGTCGTCTTAGGAGCAGGTCTCCGTTGGGTGGAGATGACAAGACTTGTAACAGACGAGCTCGACGCCATCCCTTGCCCAGGATTCCCGCATTTGTACGTTTTACATGCAGAACTTTCCGACTCAAAGGCGCCTCCATCATCAGGAATCTTCGTGCGCCTGTTGCACTCCCCGATGTCTGCAGTGGTCCTGCAAGTCAGGGCAGGCGGGCTAAATAAATTGAAGGAGGATTTGCGGCGCAGAGGTGTCACGTTCGAAGAAATTGGGAGCACCGGGGCAACAGAAGGGCAGCTTCTTTTATCATCGCACCTCCTGCGCGGGCTCGATGTACGGCTGTGTGACGCCGATGCCGTCCTTAGCCCTTACTTTAACGAAGGGGACGAGGTGCTTCGCGAGCATGTCATCGAAGAGCTAAATCCTGGTCTTTCCCTGCCTCTGGCATCTGTGGAGGCAGGTCAGCAAGCCAATTCGCCCGCCGAAGAGTATCGCCGCATGGGTGCGAGAACAGGGGACTGCTGGTCCGAGTTTCGCTCCCAGATAAAGCGCCCAGGAGGATTTTTCACTGCCTCTTCCCCCGCGACGCCCCCCAAGTGAGGCATGCATACAAGAATAACTGTAGCAGTACGCTGTCCAATGGAGAGTCGAAAGTATAAATATCTGGCATTGCATGGATCTTACGAAAGTGGCAATATGGCTGTTTGATGTATTGTCTGTGAATGTATTTTCTTTTTTATCTACTTGGTCGTCTTCAAAAACCTGTCCAAGGTCCCTCGTTTTACGGACAAAGAGGAGGGTGGTGGCCTCGCAGGTGTAGGCCATCCGGTATGCGGTCCGCCCTTGGGGAAGTACGTGTCTATCTTCTTTTCATTGGGCGCAGATCGTGAGCTAAATTTGTTCCTCTTTCCAGAAGCAGTGGCCGCGGCGATGCCATCCGTTATTTCACGCCGGATGTGGGGCGGGAGCTCCTCAAGGACTGCAGGGTCGATCACGGTGGGATCCAGTCCGCCCATGTTCGTACTTTCTCGCTTCGCTGCAGTTTCTCCATCAAGCTGGCGTTTTCGCGTCTCGGCAATCTCCTCCACCGGAGACCCCTGCTTTGCGATGGGCGTGCTTCGACTTGCTTTGAAAAAGGACTCGCAGGGAGCTGGGGGTGGGTCAGTGGACAGGTCACCTGCACCTGCACAAGGCGAGGATGACTTTGAATCGGAAAAGGAGTACTCTGGAGGTGCGGTGGCCTTAGAGTTCGACCCTGAGTCGACTGCAGAATGTGTGGAATTTGCACCAAATTTAGGGAAAAATGAGGTCATGCGACTTTTTTGCTTGATCTCCAGGAAATTGCTCGCGGTTAAATATAGCGTACTGAGACACAAGGTGTGCTGGCTTTTGGACAGGTGAGCCGTCTCCTTGTGCCATCGACGGACCAAACTCAGGCCTTGGTCGGCCAAGCTCTCCTGTACGTCGTTCCTCCCACCCATCTGTGCTGAAGGAGTGCCCTTCTCTACTGTCTCTTCGGCGTCCACCGACAGAAGTTGTTCGATAGAGAGCCGCAACGGCGCCGACCGTGAGGCATTCTGGTGGTGGCCTCCCACGCCCATCGACTGGAAGGACACCGTCAAGAGTTGGGGAATGCGAGCGTGGAGCTCTGCATCCCTTCGCAGTCGCTGCGTGAGCTCACCGGCGAGTTGCCGGAGCCATCGGTGTATTTGCTCCATCTCTCTCAGATTGTTATTCCCGAAGAACGTCTTACCGCACGACACGGACTTAGCCAGGCGCCGGTCTTCAACGCTGTCGTCGTCCACGCCCCGCACAAGTTTGAAAAGCCAAGCTGCATCCGATTCCCCGTACAGGGCCTCCAGACGGCTCAACGGCCTTTCCACCACTTCGCCGATGGTGCTGCAGCCAAGATCTTCCATCACCTTTTTCCCGAAATCGCCACCTAAGCCCTTTAATCTAGCCACTGGTAGCGGGGCCAACAAAATAGGAATCATTTCTTGAACAATTAACGTCTGTTGGTTTGGTTTATGCATGGCTGAGCCCAGCTTCGCAAGCAGTTTGGATGGGGCAAGGCCTCCAGAGCAAGTGTATCCGAGCTCGGCTGTCACTGCGGCGCGCATTTCGGATAAGATAGCGGCTCCGCAAACCATCTCCTTTTCGCTTCTGGTCCATGCTTGCAGCGGTCGCTCCCACCAAGCAGCGGCCGCTCGCGTCGTCGATGCTGAGGTCGAGGCCCTTGCCTGCCCTGGCTCGTCGGCACACGAGAGGGCAACAGAGTATTGGATAAGGTCGTCCAAAGCGCTCGGCTGGGCCATGCATGCATCCCTCCCAATCCAGGCGGTCCCTGCGCGCGGGATGGTCAATGCTGCGTTCTCCACCCTCCCGCCCTCGTCACCAGTCCTGGACACCGAAGGGCTAGACCCTCTCCTTTCCTCCTTGGTAGAGCCGTCTTGCCTCACCTGCCCTCCTATTAGAACCCCGTTTCGTACATCCTCCCGTGTTAAAGTCGCCTGTTCCTTCTGCCCCTCCAGGCCCGCTACTTTGCTCTCGCGGCGGGCCCTGACGATCATGTCGGGGCCAAAGTCCCTCAGGCGGGACTGGGCCATGGCCGTCAAGTCCACGTAGGCCTCGTCAATGGACGCCCGCTCCGTGGGGCCGTACCGGGCAAGAATCTTGATCACCTTGGCGCCCGCTTCGCGATAAATTGTCAGGTCCGCCTTTTTATGGGCCACGCACACTTGGACCAGAGTGATATCGGGGCAGACGGCCCGCGCTTGGTCCCCCAGCATGATCCTTTTGACGCCGCGGGCACGCGCCTCGTACGACACGGCAATAAGCGATTGATTGCTTTGGCTCACTCGTCGGTCATGATGGATGGTCTGGGTGGAGAGGTCTCCCGATGGTGCGTACTGTACGACGGCTGTGGAGGAGGGCGGGTTCAAGGGCGTCTGGGCGATATGTCCAGCAAGAGGCGGGAACACGAACATGATTATCAACTTTCTCCCTCCCGTCATCTAGTCTCGTAGACTCACCTATTGGCTTTCCCTTCAGGGAAGGATCTAATCCTGCTTCAACCTGGCAATAAAAAGCGTCCATATCTGTTGGTGAAGATGGAGAGGCCTCATTGAAGGACAGTAGAAGTCTAAGCCACGCGAAAGTCCATTTGCGTGCACAAATAGATCTTTAGACCATCTTTCGTTACTAATTATGAAGATCCTTACACACGCGTAGCGCTCTCACCTATATGTACGATGACTTTGGAGGCCGGGGAGGTACTTGTACAGTCAGCACCGCCCGCTAGTGAGGATGACAGCAATGTGCCATGGACATGTGTCAAGAAACTGCGGTCTGCTTCATCCCGGATGTCGTCATGTTCCTCCTCAGCCTCTCCATCGTCATTCTCTTGGTTCATAGATCTCCCTGTCAAGGGTGTCAATAATGTTAAGAAAAAAGAGGACGAAGCCTCAGGGGCCGGGAAAAGTCACCCGGCACTTGGCCCCTTTTCCTCCCACTGATACCCCGGCCAAAAGAGGCAAGGTTCGAACATGAGCTAAACCGAGGCACAAATACTGCAGCTTCAAGGCATCGTTTGGAATTTATCGCTATTGGCAACTCGCAGGCAGGGGCCGCGTGGTTGTGGTATTTGCTACCGCTCTTCGTGCTCCTCTTCCCCGCTTTCCCCCCTCTTCTTCTCCGCTTTTATGCTCTTGCTCTTTTCCTGCCTTGGTCATCCTCCTTGCGCTCACAGAGGAAATTCCACTCTAATGGTCCTCACTACCCTACGCTCGTGCACACTCATGTAATGTCAACGTACATACACGCATAGGCATTAAACTCCTGGTTGGTAAGAGAATCGCTCACCAAGTCCTGGCGATGGCCCACAGAGTAGCAGTACAGCACCAAGCACCTCTGGCGCTCTGGCAGACAGCTCACGCGCAAGGTCAGCGCCGACTCCAGCATCACGACAACGATCACAAGATGGGAACCAATAGTCCTGGAGCGAGTCCTGTGGTATGCGCTGATACTGCATCGCAGGATAGAGAAAAACTTTGGCATCCAATGCTTGAGTCAACTTCATCGACCTTAAAAGAAAACCCTGTAGAGGGAAATTTTGATAGATGGCTCCGATTGGGAAGCAAGAAAACGAGGGCGAGTGAATCTCAATTTTGCAAGCTTCCTCCTCCTGGTCTCCGCCACCAGACGATCACAAGCCTTTTCGATGAGCTCTTCGCGGATAGCGATGCAGAAAAAGATG
This sequence comes from Microchloropsis gaditana, assembly GCF_000240725.1. Lineage (NCBI taxonomy): Eukaryota > Eustigmatophyceae > Eustigmatales > Monodopsidaceae > Microchloropsis > Microchloropsis gaditana. The sequence continues at coordinate 66,268 of NW_005803952.1, forward strand.
ATATTGTGTCCATTGCGTCGAAGAAATGTTGCACCTTCAGAAAGGATTCTCCAGCTGCCCTAATCAGGACTTCCGAGGATGGTCGCTTTGCTGTTTTGGACTCTGACAACGAAGAGGAAAGCGAGGACGCGTTCGATCCGTGGGGCAGCAGATATCTGAGCGACGAAGAGGATAGCGGCGACGATGACGGATCAGGCTCACGGCGTTGCAAGAAGCCTCGTTTAGGTAGCAGAGGCACAAAGGAGGTCGGTTTGCGTAAGGCATTGCCGTCCCAGACAGAAGTAAAACGAGCTGAGGAGCTTGACCCCACCTGGAGTATTTTGGCGACCCTGTCGCACTTCCTTCAACATCCAAACAGTAACATCGCCAAAGCAGTGCAAGCGCACCTTCAGCCTTGCGAGATGATTCCACCCTACGATCAGGCACAAATGCTTGCCATTCAAGCGCAGGCAGCACGTTTTCTACCGAAGCTTAAAAGAGAAGAGCGCCACCCCAAGCCCTACAAGAAAGTTCGAAGAATTATATTCCACGAATCCATGAAAGGCCAGGCTGATATTTTCAAGGACGACTCGCATGAACACCAATGTCAGTGTCTCAGTAAAGAGGAGGCCGCCATGTTGCCTCCGCACGAATTGGAAAATCGCGGCGTGAGTTGTGACGAGAATTGTTTAAATCGATCCTTGAACGTGGAGTGCAGCGACGGGACCTGTCGATTTGCAGCATCTGGAGAGTGCAAAAACCAGCGCATCGGTCGAAAACAGCAAGCGGCCTTCCGTACCTTTAAGACAGAGGGCCGCGGATGGGGAGTGCAGTCAGTGGAGGACGTGGAGGCGGGGACTCTGGTCAGTGAGTACGTTGGGGAGGCGATCGACGACGAGGAAGTGGCGCGGCGCCTTTGGCTGGCAAAGCAGGAAGAAGGCGAGGAGGCAGACTTTTATATGGTCGAAGCGATGGGAACAACAGTAGATGCTCGCTATTATGGCAACGAAAGTCGATTCTTGAATCACTCATGCGATCCTAATTGCCGGTTGGAGAAATGGAATGTGGGAGGGAGTTACCGGTTGGGTATCTTCGCGATCAAAGATATTCCAGCAGGCACCGAATATTGCTGGGATTATCAATTTGCCAACTTTGAAGGAGCGCGACCTAAGCGGTGCCGATGCGGAGCCGTCAATTGCCGCAAAGTCTTGGCGGGTAAAGCCTACCGAGACGAAGCCGGGGGAGGGGGTGACAGTCAAGCTCCTGTATCCGACCGCCTAGAAAAGCTGCAGCGCACGTTATCTGAGGTTCAGGCCTTCCGAGCGATGCTTGGAAATAAGCCTTTGGATAATTTTGGGTCTCTAGTTTTGTTCTTCAATGGACGTACAGCCCCGGAGGAGATGCATCAAGCACAGAAGTCACGACTGTGGTTGACCTATGACGGACCTGGCGTCGTGACACGAGAAAGGAAGAGGGCTCTGCGAGCTCGTGAACAAAAGAGTGAAACTGTACTTGTATCGGCTCGCAGCAATTCCTGCACGACTCTCTTGAACGTGACAGAGGCGCTCAATGTCGATGCGAGGGCAGCAACAGGGACGAGGCAGGCCCATATTGCCCTGTTGCCGTGCAAGGCTTTGCAGACGCGGCTGGAATCTATGCTTACGGTCCACTTAGACGAGAGAGAGATGGGATGCGAGAGCAGAAGCAGTAGTACAGTGACAGAAACGACATCGGCATCGTCCATGACAAGGAAAGAGGATAGGAAACTTACGAAAGGGGAAGCGAATGGAATTGGCCGCGACCTTGACAAGCACGCATGGCCCCCGGCCAAGGTTCTGATTGAACTAACAGATTTAGCTTTGCGACGATCTAGAGAAAGAAGCACGGCTGTCATACGCCGGAAATACCGGCTTCGCCGATTTGGTCTTCTTTCTCTGCGAGAGATGCGCTGGCGTGAGGCCGCAGCTTTGCCCTTTGCCGTGAAGCGCGCTGGCGCAGCGAGGGTGCAAAGTTGGCACGAAAGTCGATGGCAGGCTGTGAGTGACATGCTCGCATTTATGAGGCAGAGCGAGTCTAAGGGCCTTTGGGGGGACATGAGTGAGGACATCTGTTACTCATGTGGCTGCAGCGGTGACTTGGTCTGTTGCGACGCTTGCACCAGCGCCTTTCACCTGAGCTGTGCGGGGCTGTATGAGGTTCCTAGTGATGATACATGGTTCTGCACCCGCTGCAAGCGGAAAGTGGGCTCCGTCAGTCGACGTCCGTAGAACTTTTGGTTTAATTCGATGTGCAGCACTGAGGGGGCTTAGGTGGAACAAGTTTGTAAAGCTCACACTCTGCAATAAGTCAATAGGATGAAAAACGATAGCAAGAATTGCTGCACGGATTTCGCAAGAAAAAGGATGCATATACAGATAAATCAGGAATACCCGCACTCCCTCTATATTTCAGTCTACTACGTATGATTCATGCGCAATTACAGAAGTGATAATAACGATGATAACAACGAATTCACATTCAAAAAAGCACAGAACTTAAAGTATTCTGTTAGGAGTGCAAAAGGCAAAGTAAGAAATGAGTAATTCGCTCACAGCTCTATTTTTTGAAATAACATACACATACTACACATTGTCTACTCATCGAACGTGACGTGTTTCCTCTTGAGAGCAATTTCATTCCATTCCGTCGTGTCTTTCAGTTTGTCAACTTTTTCTTACTACACAACAATAGCAAAATTTTGCTTTTGAACTTACCTTGTCTAAAGCGGCCTTCGACACTCATCACACCTTCTGCATTTCTTGTTCCCCCGTTCCTTTCTTAGATCTTGACCCTGACAAACTACCGCCTGTCTTACGCCCGCCTGGTATGATCTTGATTGCTTGTCGTGTTGTATGAGAGAGCGAGAACGAAGGAAATTGCAGCAAGTTTACAAGCCCAAGCCTGTCCCGCAGGGTATTCTCTGCTCCTTCACGTCTATTTTCCGTGTGATCCCGACCAAGAGAGCAAAGCGCTGTCTCCAACTCCTGAATCTTGATTTCTAATGCGAAAATTCGACGCACGTGGCCGTCTTTCTGCAAGGCGAGTTGCGCATTTTGATTGAGGAGAGCCTTGTTCACGTGCTCGAATGCATCTCGCTGAGCATCGCATTCATCTTGAAGGTATGTGCAGACCTGGAGCATGTATTGAAAGGGTAAGACACCATGTGAGCGGTCTTGTCGTGTGGCAAAAAGAACTTCTCAAGAGCATGCGAAATCACATAATATTCGGACGTTAATGCCTGAAATTTAGATCAAAGCTTTTAAACCGAGAACAGGAATCAATTCCCAACCTGTCCCGACTCTCCGGCCTCTACTCTTACCCGCTCTACGCTTAGGAGCTTCTCCTCGTAAATCTGCTCTAAATTAGGCGACATGGGTCCCGAAACACTCGTACTGTGGTTGACACTCTCATCATCTTGGACAGCGGGCGAGACTCCTAATGACTTTGTGTGCTTACCTTGCTCCCTTTCTGATACCTCTTCGGGAGGTGAAGACGCGCCATTTACCCCTTCGCCTATGTGCCCCCGCCCGTCCGCCCTAAGACTCTCGCTCCTCGCCGGCCCCTGGCTCACTTTTCCCATCGCCCGCATCATCTGGTTCAAACACGCCTCTGCCTCGCCCAGCCGCGTTTGAAGAGCCTCCTGCTCCTCCAAGACTCGCGCAACCGCCGTCTCCTCTTCGAGAATCCGAGCACTTAGCTCCTGGTTCCTGCCGCGCAGCTCGTCTTTCTCCCTTTCGCTCTCTATTAGGAAAGCGAGCAATTTGCTTGAATGTGCTTCAGAGGCAGTCAGCTCTCCTCGACTTTCGGAATTTCCGAAAGATGAGTAAGCACCTGTCGCGAATGACGACGCCATAAAGGGCGCCAAAGACGATTCCTTCCCCTCCACGCGTCCCGCCTTATTGTCCAGTGCTGATGACGGTGACGGTGTAGGCTCGGCCTCGCCGCCAGGAAAAGCTGCTGATTGTGAATGACACTGCTCACCCGCGAGAAGGGGCACAATCGAAACGGGCGTAGCAGGATGGGGGAAGACCTCGTCTGTCGCCACCTGTAGAGGGCGGTCGGCCGACACAAGGGCGCGTAAAGCATCCTCCTTTGCCGGGGGTGTACATTGCCCCGCGTCGCTGCCTACGACGGGAACCCTTTGTGAACCTTCTTTATCCTCTTGTGTAGTCCCTGTCAAGGCGGCGTTGAGGCGCTCTATCTCGCCTAAAGCGCACCTGAGTTGCTCTCGGAGCTCGTAAATACTCAACTCCTCGTTGCGGACTGCGTGGTTCTTCACCTTCTTGGCCCGTTCCCCGAAGCGCAACGTACTTATGCTTTCCTGAGAATGGCTCAATTCGGGTGCGCAGCACACGATCAGGCATGTGTTGGAGTTACCGCCCAGTGACTCGGCGAGCAGGCGGGTTAGCTTGGCGTCGCGATAGGGGACGTGCGGGGCGCCGTCAACCAGCGCTGAGATGACCATTCCTAGTGTCGTGAGAGACCGATTAATGTTCTTCGCCTCCTCAAGACGCAGACCCTCAGCCCTTGTCTTTGCAATGCGCTCGGAGCCCGCTAAGTCGACCATCACGAGCTTGCCTCGACGGATGTGCTCCGTCTCCGTGTTCTTCTGGGTCACTTTTACGAGCAGCAAGGCGTGCGAACGGGAGCTCTCTTCGTTCATTCCCGTAGCCGCCGTCACGCGCCCCAATTGTCCAGCCTCAATCACACTGTGCATCTCAGCCTGACTTTCCACGAAGATCTCAGTTGCTCCCATTACAACTACGCCGCCGTACGGGTCGTCGCGGAGCTTCAAGTCTGCGCTTCTACTAGGATTCAGTAAATCGCGTACTTTCTCGCAATAAACTTCTACACAGGAAACACAGATTGTGAATTCTATCGTATCCTGAAACTCTTCAACCATAGCAAATAGATCATCCACCACGCGTGGAATGAAGCCCACTCCCTCAGAGTGGCCGGTCGAAGGACGGGGACTTTCCGGGCGACCGTACACTGGGTTTGTTCGTTTCTCAGGCCGTCCCATCATTGTGTAAGTTTTACCGCTGCCAGTTTGCCCGTAGGCTAGGATGGTACCGTTGAAGCCATCAAGCAGACCTAGCACCACGTGGCGGACAGAACCGTAGACGTCTGCCTGTGTGGCCTGAGAACCAAAAACCCGATCGAAAGCGAAATTCAAGGTACGCTCAGATGTATTTACAGAAACCGCTCCACTGTCTTCTACTGCTTTGTACCATTCAAAGGGTTCCTCCTCCCGGAGTGGTCGAAAACGACAGACTACTTGAACTGATTGAAAAGTCGCTTCGTCCTCCGGCCCATTTTGTTGTTTGGAGAGGAGAAGCGGCTTGGGACACACCTTTATCTTTTGCGAAGGCCCAGTGCTTTCCAAACAGTCACCATCCTGCTGAGACAGTAAGGTTGTTGATGTCCGTGCAGGTGCTGCATTCATAAAGGGTGACTTCGTTGAAGAGAAATTCTTGTCCATTACTGCCCGTGAAGGCTTTTGCAAGTCGCCCAACCAACTCTGTCGACGCGTGCCGAGGGAAGAGACAACTGGAGACGATGAGCGGCGCTGCTTAGCCGCGGGAATCGTCATCCTTCTGTTTTTTATTAAAGGATACGGGAATCAAGTGGATGACAATCTTGGGAGGCTTGTTTTATAGTCTGGGGAAAAGAGAAAGCGAGAGAGGGACGTACGGTTAGTCTCGGAGGCGAGGTCGAAGCCCGGTCTCCCGGACTTTCGCGCAATTCCCATCAAAGCCCCCGGGAATGGACACAGATGCGTGCTCCCTTTTAAGTCCATAATAATCACCTCAGCGTCTACCCAATCGCACAGGCAGGTCACCGAAGGGGGAGTTAGATTTTGTGCTGCACCACTTCTCTGTCAGTGACCATGTTGGGACGTAACAGGTAAACATCCTGTGGTTGCCGACCCTGCTCTTAGTGCATCATCGGCCACTGTCAAGCTTCGAGAAGCCTCCGATGGGATTGTCCGTCTCCATTCGTGTCTTACAACAGAACCAAATAGAAATTGGACCGAATTTTTATGCAATGGCAGGGATTATGAATGTCAATGCAAGCCAAAGTTTTTCTTGAATCGTTTTCTTCCCTTCATGTGGGCCCCTTATAACAGCCTGACAGGTACGGTTTTGTCCTTCAAGCCCTCAATTATCCGGAACTTGTCCAAGAAAAGGATGGTCAACGTTGTTTTACTTGAAGATCTCGCCTTTCGTGGCTTTGCTGGTGAGGAGGTGGCTGTCAAGCCAGGGTACGCTCGCAATTTCTTGATTCCAGGACGCAAGGCAGTTTATGCAACGCATGACAACAAATTGCAACACATGGTAATGCGTTCGAATGAAGAGCGCACGCTACTGGAAGAACGGCGAGACTTCCTTTACTTCAAGTCTCGGACCATGCAAAGGGCAATAACTTTCACGAGAAATGTAGCCGTCGACGGGCAAAAGTTAGAGCACCCTTTGACAAAAGCAGACTTGGCCGCAGCTATGCGAAAGCAGCTCAAGCGACATGTGGACGAACAAGATATTTGGTTGCCCAAGGGTTCAGAAATAAAAATGTTGGGGGAATTGAACGTCAAGGTGGCGGTAGATGTACCCCTACTCATGGTAGAAGAGATGCAAGAAAGTGCGCAATCAGATGGAGGGAAAAAAAGGGAGATGTTGACAGTCAAAGTGGCTATACAGAAAGATGAGAAAAAACGTGATAGAAGAGAAAATGGCAGTGCAGAGGTACTGGAGGAAGACAGCGAGTAAGTAATGGCGCTTATGAAGCATGTAAAGGGCCCAGTAAAGAAAAAATTGTAAACGCCTGTCGTATCCCTGATGTCGCCACTTGTCGCAATTATCTAGGGTGGTTCATCTATTCGACCAAGAGTAGTACATGTAGAGCTTCTACGACAGTATTTTCCTGTAAATCTACGGCGAACCATATCTTTGTACGAAAGCTCCCATTTAAACACGCTCTGGATCGTTCCAAGACATATAATGCACATTTCCCGCTTGGACGACCGTGCTAGTTGCACATCCGCATATCCACTAGCCGCCAATGACTAAGTAAGTTCATTCTCGTTGTTATGCATACAATAAGATGATGCTTCATTACCCCATTCCGAAATTGTCTGCATGTCTGAATGTAATGCGACCCGTGGTCTTTCTATCTGCAGACTACATCCGCTTCCTACCTTTCCAGGCTCCCGCCTGACTGCCATTGTTCATCCTCATCGCGCAGCTATTCCATCATAGCACCCCTATTGCAGATTCATTCAATTCGATCACTCTCACTTCCATGCTAGAGCAACACTTGTGCAGAGCACAGATTCCACACATCTCTGATTACAACAAGTGCGAAGGCAAGGCCTCATGCTTGTGAAAATCGGCCACATACGACTGAAAATTCAGGAATTTTAGAGCCCACGTGTGGCTTGTATTTTTCTCAAATTGTCGTTTGTAGTACGTATTGCTTTCCCATTGCACCAGATTAGCACGAGGAATCCGCGCTCTTTCAAACACACGAACGGCAGCAGGCCCCACACCTTTAGCCGCCAGAGCTAGTCCCAGACAGTGTGCATCTTCAAAGGTCATATTGGCCCCCTGGCCGCGCACAGAGTGCATTGCGTGGGCTGCATCGCCCATTAAAACTACCCGCCGCCCCGGAGAGCTGTAGCGCTGCAAAGACTTACGAAAAAGCAAACATCGTTCAAAAATGTTCTCTTCTGGTGTGGCTGCGATATACGGTTGCACATCTGGAACGTCTTTCACAAGGTCTAGTATGCGCTGTTTTACACCTGTAAGACCAAGGCGGCCGTGACCCTTTTTCGGGGCGACAGTAAATGCCTTGCCAGGATCATCCACCCGTACCTGCCACAAGATTCTGCCATGTCCACATTCGATCATGAAGAAAAATCGAGGCGGTTCTTCTTTCTGGTAGGTCAGGCTCACTACCGGATGAGGATATGGCAAACTGGATTCGCCTGGGTTCATGATTGCGTTCCAGTTTGTGTGGCCTGACTCGCAGACTTCATCCCCCCTACCCTCAGGAATTGGCACCAAGCCCTTCCGAACAACAGAGAAAAGGCCATCAACGCCCACTAGCAACGCTGCACGGGCTGTCTCCACGCGATTCTTGAAATAAATAGTGACATGGTCTTCACACTCGTCAAAGCCGGCAAAGTCGTGACTGCAATGGATCATAGAGCGCGGTACCAAGCGAGCAAGGGAGTGTTGAATGTCGGCCCAAGGAATACTAACGTTGTTTGCCTCAAACTGCACATAACGCTCCGTGATTTTGCCCTCTTCGTCAACTGTCTTGGTGAAAGCTTCAGTATTGTACTTGCCCCTCTCCATCACGAAATCTTTCAAACGTGGATCAATCAGCTCCAATGCCCTTAATCCGTTGGGTGTTACACCAACTAAGCCTTGTGATACGTCTCGTAGCGCCGCGGCCCTTTCAAAGAGACCCGCACTGAGACCTAACTTATCTAAGGCGATTGCCAGCGCTAGGCCACCTAGCCCCGCACCTGCCACAGCAACATCCACCTGGTGCAGTGGACTTTCATCCAACCACGCCCTTTCCCCAGCAGTTCCGTTCAAGGAGAGGCGGCCCATGCTTGCTGCACAAGCGCGATGTATACGTTCAGGTGTCGCCGGAGCATCCAAGCGAAAGTTTTTAATAGCTTCCGCCCCAACGCCGAAAAGTTCGGTGCGCGCGGCAACTACTGCACGACGAACGGCCATCATAGCAGAAGTGGATAGGATCAGAGGTGGCTCACCAGATGCCTTGGAGGAAAGAAAGCCTTTGTCGAAATTCCCGTTCTCAAGCAGAGCCACTTTCCACTCCGATGGCATGTCCGGTAATAAAGGTGGTTTGTAATCCCAAGTTCCTGGAGATTGAAGCACGCCGTCCGATGCAATAAGAGCTTCTTCCATGAGGAAAAATCCAAGGCCTTGCACAAAAGCGCCTTCAACTTGTCCCAAATCCACAACCGGATTTATGCTTTTACCACAGTCATACAAAAGGTGAGCAGCTCGTAGCGCCACTTCTCCCGTAAGTACATCGATTTCAACCTCCGACAGCCCTGCGCCATAATTGTGGTAGTGGCTTGCGGGTTCCGGACGCCATTGAGCATGACAACAGAGATCCATGGACTCTCGAAAACTAAGGGCTGAGCGAATAAGTTCTACCCATGAGATGCTTGGAGACGGACGATCGCCCCCATCGGAGCCGTCACCATCATGACCTGTACCTTCCAGAGAATTTGCGGGAGACAGGGCTTTCTCTTTGTTTCGAAGCAATCGATCGCGCAACGGCTTCAAACGTTTAACCAGCTCTTGACAAGCTGCATCTACCGCCGCACACGCCCTTTCAGAAGTAGTTGAGGCCGCGGTAAAACCGCCATTTGGAATAATATCCGTATTTGTATCAGCGAATTGAATCATGTCCAGAGTTGGCGGCGCTAAGACTCCCACTTTCGCCAAAGCTCGTAATGCCACAAGGGCGCTCTTGGCGTGTATGCCTTGCCCGATCTCACAACCACCATGATGGATCAAGATCGACCCATCCGGGTATGCGTTTACTGTGGCTTGCATGGGCATGAGACTACTAAGAAATTTGACGGGTGTCATCGCCACCCCACGCTTACGCCAGCGATTTGCGCGATTAAAGGAATGAACATCCTCGCGACGCTTTTCCAAGTTGGCTGAGGATGTTAGCTTATTCCATATAATAGGCAAAGTAAAGTGACTAACAGGTGCGGCTGGCATGTGGAGACAGCCAGTACTTATCATGCTCGACGACGCGCCTTCTCCCTTTTCGTCTTGCCTGAAAAAATTCACACGACGAACTTCTTCAGGTGTGAAGTGGCTGCCCAGCCGCGCAGCCACATCATCGAGGATTGATTCAATAATGAAGGATGCTTGCACGACTCCAGGGCCTCGCATAGCCGTACTTGTAGGCAGATTGGTCCGAAGCACCTCGATGGAAGCATCGAAATTGGGAATGAAGTAGGCTTGCTCCAAGTTCGCGGCAAGATCATGACAAGGAGTGAAGGATAGATCGGCACAAAATCCACCATTTAGCCAAATTTCACATTTGACTGCCTCGATAAGACCCGTGGCTGAATTGTAAGCTACTGCATAGTCGGCTTCCATAGCGTGCCGTGAACCGGTAAGCTGCATGTCAGTAGCCCGGTCTAACGTCAAACGCACTGGTCGGCGTAATACTTTGGCAGCCACAGCTGCTGCAGCCGCATGAGGCAAGTTACGCGTGGCCTTGGCGCCAAATGCGCCACCAGCCCTCCGCATTTTTACTTGGACAGTATTCATTGAGGTTCCCAATACGCGAGCTACAACCTCTTGAACCGCCTGCGGAGCTTGAGTCGAGGAATAAATCAACATTCGCCCTTCGTCGGGAATAGCGTAGGCTGTGTGAGTCTCTAGGTAAAAGTGCTTCTGGAAGCCAGCGCGTACTTTCCCTTCCATAAATCGTAATTCCCCATCCAACCCGCTTTCAGGATCCCCTTTCTCATGCTCCAAACGCGCAGCCGCCAGTACAGCAGAGGCATCACCGCGTTTGACACAATCTCTTATGCCCATTAAAGAGCGTGCTTCACGAGCATCCCCAATGCTTACAATGGGAGCCTCAAAACCCTCAAAAACAGCCTCCACAAGCTTGGCTGCTCGTCGAGCCACCTCCGAGGATATGCCTACAACGAGTGCCAGCGGCTGGGAATGAAACAACACGCGTCCACCAAGTGGTACGAAGACAGTGTCGGGCGCAACGCTATCAGGGGGCCCGAGGGAATAAGCGCTGTCGTTACTTCCCGGTATGTCTGCAGCTGTCAGCACATAGACTACCCCCGGCAGAGCTTTGGCCGCCGCAGTGCGCAGGTCTGCAAGCACACCCAGAGAGCGAGGGCTCTTGACGTAGGCCGCATACACGGTGCCTTCTCTCTCTAACACATCCGATACGTACTCAGCCTCCCCGGATGCTTGGAAACCCTGGTAGTCCTTGGGCAAAGGCACATGAGGCAGGTGATCGTTTTGGCCGCCGCTTGTGCTGCTGCTGCTGTTCGCATCGTTTTGAACGTCGCGACATACTTGGGGTACTTTCTCCATCCACCGCCGCGTGTACGTTTGGTCCGTATCTGCCAGTGCGACGTGCTTCTCAGGAGCGATGGCCGCCGATCGAAGTCGGGCACTTAATAGAGAAGTTGCCGCGGTTGAGGATCGGAGAGAAGGGGACGCTTGGGATACCCTGTCCTTCACATAAAGGAAAAATTTGTACAAGAAGGAGGACAAGAGGTCCACACGGTATCGATATCGTGTCTTATGAGCAGGAACTATTTCCATGCGCAATGCAAGAAGTGCAGCTTCGAGAGTTGCTTGTCCGAAAGCATCCTCATGAACAGCGACAGACTCTGCACTTCCCCGCAACCAAGCTTTCTCAGTTTCAATGGCACGCAAAGCTGGCATACCTAAAGCGCCAATACACAAGCAGATGTTCTCCAATTTTCCTGTTGCCACATTCACAGATGCACGAAATGCAGCATTGGCAAAGGCGTGGCTGTTCCCCTTGCGCAATGCAGCGCGGTAAGACTGAAACACATCCGACAAGGTCCCAGTGTGGGGGGTTTTGAGGCGGAGACGGATGCGAGTCAGGATGTCTCGTCGCGCTGTCCCCATATTGTTCTCATGAGCGTTTCCTCGATTCAAATACTCTAGCCAAGAGAGTTCTTCCTCTTTTTGTCGCGGTCCTCCGACAACGTGCACCACAGCCTCGAGCCCTCCTAGGAGTGTCGAGAGGTCGGAATCAAAATTTTTGCTCTTTGCCATGTACAAATTTCCTCCTAAAGTGCCAGCGTTCCGCACCAATGTTCCCGCCACCCGTGAGAGGTGGGAGATAATAGCGTCTCGAAGCACATGTGAGGAAAAAGCGTCCTCCGGGAGATTGCCTACAAGGAGAAGCAATTCTGAAAGGGTGAGCCCGGCACCAATATCAAGGCATCCCGTCGCTGCATCCCAGCTGTGACCCTGGAGTTCTACAACATCCTGCAAGGAAACCATCACCGAATTTGCGAGCGCTAGATTCCCGTCCAGAGCCGCGAGGGCTACATCTTCTTCGTTATCTTGCTTGTAGACACCGCTTCGGCCGGTGTTACCGCAGAGTACCGTGGCGGCGGGGTGCCTTCCAAGAACGGACCAAAACTGTGCAAGATCTCGCGGTTGGTACCAGCGAGCACCTTTCTTGTCTTCCAAACAAAATCCCTCGAAATGTGATGCGCAAGAAATCAATGCAGCAGAGTCACATACGTCATCTTGAATCCCAGCCGAACCATGTTGAGGTCCTCCTTCGCGGTCGCCCCTACTGTCATGGGCACATGAGGTGGGATTTAAGCATTTTAACTGCTCTACTACGTCTTCAAGGTCTGCTATGCTCTCCTTCGGCGACACAAGAGACTCAGCCGCATCGAGTATAGGCCGGTAGCCGGTGCACCGACACAGGTTGCCATCTAGCGAGCGCGCCAAGGATGCCTTTGTAGAAGCTCGCCCTTTTGTATCCACTCCTTTGTCATTTGCAAACTGTGCACTTAAGGACATCACCATTCCTGGCGTGCAAAATCCGCACTGAGACGCGTTAAAGCGGGAGAATTGCTGTTGTAGAGCAGCACCTTGCGACTTGTGTCGAATCCCTTCGATTGTTTTGACGCTCCACCCGTGCAGAGATGCTAGCGGCCGCAGGCATGAATTCACAGCGAGACAATTGTAGGTGCATAATCCGATATTTTGGCCGCCTGGACGCGAGATGATTACGGCACAAGCACCACAGCCTCCTTCGCCACATGCATTTTTCTTATTCATGAGTTAGGCGGGAATGTTGAGAGTAATGCTCGGTTTAGCGAAAGGAATTGAAAGGTAAGGAGTTGACAACACAGACAGAAGAGACAGAATGACAGCAGAGACGAAATCACATCCTCAAACAGGCATTGCAATGTGAAAACCGCTGAGAGAATAAGCCCTACTAATCCTACCGTGCCACGCAGAGAAGGCTGCGCCCGCAAGTAATCATTCAGGCTCATAGACATGTTCCAAGAGTCTGGTGCTAGCTGCATCCGTCTACCATTTAATTCAAATACCAGCGGACAAGGCTCAGGAATCGCGTCAAATCCTGAACAATGCGACATATTTTCTTGCTGAAAGTCCTGACAAGACTGCGACCCGAGGATATTATCCGCGCCGACGTGTCGGTGCTTGTTTTCCTTGCGCTTTGGAGATTCGTCTCTTGAATTTATCAACCTGCGACAATTATGCACAGTGAAACTTTTGGAATGGGTACCAGGAAGACAATTACAAAATGTATTTCGGAGGTACGTCGTGGCAGAAGGTAGGTGATGAGGTGTCACAGCCTTCAATAATATGCCATCTCTCGTGGTGGCAATTTGCATGAAGAAATCATGCTGTGTCGTGTGCTATCCCATGCATAGAAATCACCCATTGACAGACCGGAAATCGAAGCGTGTTAAGCAGGTCGCCCTTTGCAATGCTGGCAATGTGGTTGGAGCTTGGCCTATACGAGTCGTGCTGCGTCGGCGATGGGCTCGCTCGCGCCAAAATTTCACTTGACGGTCAAGTCTTGACCGTTTAACGCATCGTTCGCGCCAACTTCTCCCTCGACCGTTGGGCGGTGCCGTCCGTTAGGTTCACGTCCAAGCGGAACGAATCGCTCCGGTCCAGTCCCACCTCAGGCTACACGTCGCATTTATTGGGCTCTCTTACATCTTATTTTGTATGCCTGCCCATTTTAATTCAGATCAGGTGAAAGACATGTTTGTTTCGGACGCCTCCTCGCCAGAAACAGAGGAAAACGACTCGTCGCCGCTTCCGATTGGAGCCGATGAGGACGAAGAGAAAGAGCGTATATCTAGCGACAAACTGAACGACATAATGACTGCACATTTTTCTGATGATGAGGAGGGAGAGGAGGAAGAAACAGACAGTCAGAATGGGTTAGGAAAAACCCACAGGAACTCCATCATGTCAAAAAGAACTTCCCTCTCCAAGACTGCTGAATACGCTACTCATTTCCACAATGAGAAAACAATGCCTGAAATGGGAGCATCTCCTCAAGGTAGGTACGATGAATCAACATATTTAGATGCTGTACACCGGCAGCAAATTAGCGTGCTGGGCGGTGACACTAGCACGTACCAAGTTGTCTCCCGTACGCCAGCAGAAACGCTTCCACTTCAATTTGCGCCACCAGCAGCCAAAGAGGACAATTACTATAATGATTTGCATCATATTATCGTGCACTTGATGGCCTTAAAGCAAAATCTGCAGGCTTCACCGAGTGAACAGTGTGGTATTCGAGCAGCCCCCAGCAACACCAAGGAAGAAGAAGAGGGGAAGTCATCGGCTAGAAAAAATCGGCTTTGCGCTGAGCACTTCCAAATTGGAATTAAATTAGCTGGCAAATGTGCTTTACACAACGAGAACCTTCGACTTCAACAGCAACTTCGAATAATGACCTCACGAGTTTCTCAGCATGAGAAATACCTTTCGGATAAAGTCAAGGCTTTGGAAGAAGAATGTAGATCGCTTCGCATCGAGAATTCGGAATTGCGTGACCAACAAGCGCGAAAGAGATCCTTGCGCAGCACATTAGCTACAAATTGTTCTATGAAGAAATCATGTAGCTGTGCTGAAAAGCCTGTAAATATGTTGAAAACCATACCTTCAACTTCGGGTGGCACTGACTCAAACTCACATACTTGTCGTGATTCCTCCCAACATCAGACGCAAGCTGGCCCTATGGATAAGAAAGCAGGATATAGTAAAGTCAAGGACCTTGAATCAATGCTTAATTTGCAGGCACAAATCAAATCAAAAGTCGTTTTGGAATTGAATGCCAAGCGGCAGGAAGTTAATGAACTGCGTGATTTTATGAGCTTGCCCCTAACCACGCATGCGAGAAAACTTGGGATTGTGAATCAAATCGCTTCCCTACGCCTTCGATTGCAGGGTACCACGAGGCGCTTCGAACGGCTACATTTGGAGAAGAAAGTGGCTTACAAAGCGAGTACGATGCAAAGACGGGTGCAGCTAGAGCGGTATCGGCATCAACAGAAGATGCGCGCTTTACAATCGCAACAATTGCACATGTTGTATCAGCAGGCCTTCGAACGCTTTCTTAAAAAAAAAGACAGAGATCCTAGAAAAAAATGTCAGCAAGGGCCATACCAACATGTAAAAGAAAATACTAGGCATATAAATCATTCAAGCCCCGGGACGAACAACTTGCCAGAGGAGAGCTCTATAGGTGCGGTTGCAAAGGAAGATGGAGGTTGCAGCTACCCAGTCACATTTTCGAAAACGATTTCATCATCAGACAACATAAGCTTTGAGTCATTGCGAAAAGTGCTTTTACCACAGACGTCCCCGAAGTCGCAGGTTTAATGCATGAATAAAACTGTAATTGTCTTATGCGCTCCAACGTTTTTATTCAGAGCTGGTCCGGGATTGAATTAAAAATCATTGTTAACATATTAATTGAGATTTGGTAGAGCTTTGAAGAAAGAAATAATAAAAAACTTTGGTCGCGCTTAAAATGGAAAATTGAAATATTCTTCTGGCCCTTTTCGCACAGCGTTGAAAATACCCTTAAAATCCAATTTCTAGTTGTCTCAAGGCATGCCCGTTGATAACAGACCACTTCCTTTCAAAGAAAGCATGGCCAGATCGGGGTAGTGATGTTGCAATATGGTGCGTTTAAGTGGAAATTCGGCCCTATAGCGCTTCGACAAAGCGGGCATGTACGCTCCCGTTCGCACCACTCAGACAAGCATGGCTCGCAAAAATAATGCGCACCAGGGAGAGCAACGGAGTTGTTGTTCAGATTTTCATAGCCCACAATGCATTCAAATGTTTCTGCTTCCTGAAGCTCTTCGCTCGTTGCAGGCCTACCGTATTCTAAGTAATCAGGACGATACATGCAGGCCAAAATGTGACCGCAACCACGGGCATGGCGCAAAAGCACCAAGCATTTCAGCGTGATATAGACCAGTATCAAAATGTCTCCAGTGTTTTGCAGGCGATGTGATATTTGATAAATGTCGGCACGGGCTTGAAGCTCTTCTTCATTTGAAATGGTGGCGGTCGAGAATATCCTTGAATCTATCGCACTTCCGCGTGCTAGAGATTGCCCTGTAGGAGTTCCTGGCGTATCTGATGCTATTATTTGCGATGCTGTGGATTCTCCAAGAAAATTGTTCCCATCTCCTGTCGCTGTTGATTGAGTTTGTTGCTGTTCTCCGCTCACAACGACACTGGACATCTTCCTGTAGGAAATTATTCGAAAGGCGATTCAATGACCATCCTTTATGGCGAAATTGACATGGCCAAATTGTATGAAGTTGCCGAACTTGAAGTGTAACAAGCTGTGATGACAAATTATCATAAATTTTGTTATCATATCGGACCGCTTGTCTATCCATTTTTGTCATATTATTCCTTACTTGGCAGGTTTATTTGAATAAGAGACGCTTAGCGCTCCTCAAGAGAATGCTATGATGACATTATGCACAAGGAGCTTACTAAGCTTAATGCATGTCTTGCGGGCTTTCTTTTCAAGAAATGACAGAGGCTGCCCGGCAGTTGTGTATCTCTCTGGCCCGTCCATGCGAAGGTGCCAAATAATAACTCAGCACCAAACCAGGCACACACGCGCTGCTACATGTTTATCATATTTCCAAAATGAGCTCAAGGCGTCATTGCTTTTATTGCTAAGCGCCTCACTCATTATTTTGGGGACACTTTCTCGTTAGTGCGCCCTATGTTTCCGTTACTTTCAAATTTTCAATATCTTCAGGAGGAAATTCGTCCTGCCACGCAATGAGACAAGTAGCGTAAAGCATGTACGAGGAGCTTTTGTACGACTAGAAGACAAAATATGGGGGCTAAAACCTTATATCTAAGATTGCTGACAAAGTGAACGATGGGAATAAGATAGGCGACATATCAGTAGAATGACACGTCATGCGCGCCATCCAGTGAAAGAAAGTAAACCGACGCTGAAAAAAAGTGTTTCTTTACAGTGCTTATCGAGCAAAGCAGATGATGGGTATAAGCTCGGCTCACTTCTGAAATGATACAAATATTTGTGAGTTTTTCAAGCGCAGTCTTTTGCTTGTAATGTCTAATTGGCTTCCCTTGAGCAAAAGAATGCATTACCTGGTTTAAAATGAATTCTATTTCTATGGCAGTGGGCCACACTACGCCGACCATCGAGAAAACTCGGGCCAACCATAGTTATCCTGTTCACACCAATGTTCTTCCAATGGGAAGCGCTATCAAAACGACATTTATGGGGCCCTGCTAGAGTACAAATATTATGCAATTACATGTGGTATAAAGGTCGGTAAGCACAGCTGATAGCGAGTTGAGCACTCACTTCCTCGGAGGCTGATTGCTATATTATTACACTATTGGCATGCAACACTGAAAATATTTTTTTGTTACGCTTGTCGATCCCTCAGTCGCGCCGAGAAGCAATGTAGCCCCACTCGTCTGAATGCGTTGGCTATAGTGTGGACTGTCAAGATGCTCCATCCTCATATATATATTCATGGTCGACACGATCATCATCACAGACCATAGGGGCGTTGGAATATTTGAACAAAGTCAAAGACACCATGGGCCAACTCCACAGATAGAGTACACAGTCACAGCAATATGATTACGAGGTCATCTACGGCGTAGGGAAGACACACGCGAACACTGCACTCGCTTGATACTAGTCAATACACGTCCTTATTAATACACGAGCCGAGAAATTGAGAATGTTTGGCGTTTTTTCTTCGGACATGTGATGGGCCGCGGATTGGAATAATTGTCAGTCAAGCCCAGTTTGAGATGTGCGAGACAAGTCAACGAATGTCGAGTAAAAAAGAAGTCTGTTATCTTGTCCCAAGTTAATGCTGCTCGAGAGGAGAAGTTGACAAGGCAACCGAGCAGACGGCTTTCTCCTCCCCCTAAAGCCTACGTGAGACCATCGCTGCAACTTCTTGTCCTCCGCTGCTAGCTGCGCAACTCGTAGGCCCCTCGCACACTCGTTTTGAAATTTGTGCAGAATGCGTCCATGAGCCCGCCTGGAGCTACCACTCGGCTTTGCGCGCCATTGCTCCGTGGATTTCATTGGTGCGTTTTGTAATGTTTTCATTTCGCTCCGACAAGGCGATTCGCGCGCTGGACGATTCGATCATGGGATAATATGCCTCCGGCATGTCTCCAAAGCGAGAGAACGGACAAGCCTGACGAGTGCAGTTTAGGGAAAAAATAATAGCGGGCCGGAAAAGGTACCTGACGTAAAGTTGGGGTCAAAATGAAGGATTGAGACATTTGCGATAATACTATGAATTTTAAAAGACGTAAATGTATATTTTAAGGGGGCGAACCTCCAGGTACCCCATAGCCCTCCCATCCTGAAGGCCACTCGGAGCTGTCTTGGGCAGCTTCGCCATGACAACCCTAGTCAGCGGACTTAATGATGAGCACCAAGGCATCACCTCATGCATACGTGCTGTTGACGGCGTGACACTTCAGGTGAGTGTACGCCTCGGCAAACCGGAGACGTTCGCGCAGACGCCTCTCCTCCTTCCCGCCAACTACTTTCATCGTCTGTGCGCTGTCACTCTTCGTTTGCGTGCTTTCCCACCACTATTCTGTCCATCTTGATAACTTGTTCGTAAATTGTGACCTTGTCAATCGGCTGAAAGAGTTTTTATTCTGGTTTCATCTCATCTATTGGTCCGAGGTCATTCGTATAGCGCCCTCGCACTCTTCACTTCTTTCACCTACCCGGGTAATATCGGTCGCTTTTTTACATGCACAGGTTGGCGACGATGTGTTTTTCGAACGTGAGAGTGGACTTCTAGAGGAGGGCTTTGTGGAAAAACTGTTCCCGCAAGATGACAAGGTCATGGCCCTGGTCCGCTACAAGGAGAGGGCGTGGTCGGCCTACATTGAGCGACGTGACGTTGAGGGCCTGCTCCTCAGGGACCAGCTGGTGAGCAAAAGCCGAACGCGTCGTAATGCCCGTCCAGTATCTCGTTATCAGCCTCAGGAGCAGTCCGGATCTGCGTACGGCTCACGTCAGTCCCGCAAACCCAAGCTTCTGAAAGGTTCGCGCAAATCGCATGAGAAAAAGCGCCGACGTCGCCGCAAGCGTTTGAAGGAGGCAGCTCGGCTACGCCGGGCGAGAAGAGAGCGTCGTCGGACACTTGCTTTAAGGTTTCTGTCGGAAGGTTTAGTAGACGGCGTGATACTGAGCGAGCAAGAGCGCGCAGAGCTGATGGGGCTTCTGAGTGTGTCGGAAGCGGTGCACATCCGAGAGGCCTTGACGTTGTCGAGTTCCGAGTCGGAGGACGACAATTTGGACCAAAGTCAGAGCTCTGAGGATGAGAGTGGGTCATCCTCGAGCTCTGATTCCTCGTCGACCATCTCCACGTTTGGCGAACAGGACAGCGAGTCGGAGGCGGAGAGCGGGGCCGAGAGCGAGCTGGGGCTCTCGGATGTGTCCACCGACTCCTGCCCCAGCGAGCCGGACTTCTTGTATTGGTCTCGAGTTCACCAACCGGCACTTGAACAGTTGCGGGCGACGGGGCGAAAGCGATTTGGTTTGGCCCCCAAGTACGACTCAGAAGACTCGGACGACGTGGACGAGGAGCCGCGGGAGATGGGGCTGGCGAGCACGATCATGAGCTGGACTGGGCAGGAGCGCAAAGAATTGCTGCGTGAGTATCTGAACCGACCGGCGTCGATTGCGCGACGACTGAAGACAGGGGCAATCTCATACAAGGAGTGGTGTCTGGCCTTGCAGGTCGTGAGCGAGGACTCGGGCGGGGTAAGCAGCCTGGAGAACATGAGTGCCATTAAGGGGGTGAAGCGTTGCGACGGCATGCGGACCATGTACGGAGCTATTCGGGCCCCACTCATACAAGAGATGATCCGTTTCGCAGGAGTGACGAGGCAAGACCGCTTTCTGGATATTGGCTCGGGGCTGGGTACAGTGGTCCTGCAGATGGCTGCAGTCACAGGTTGCCATGCAACAGGCATTGAGTTGGAGGCATCTCGCTTCACAATATCTTCGATGCTGAGCGAGGAACTGATCCATCTGATGGCGGAACTGAGCACCAGTAGAGAGACAGGCTTTGTGGCAGACTTGAAGAATCGCATCGAGATGAAAAATGAAGACGTTCGGGACCACGAGGAGACCATCTTACAGTCAACCGTCATCTACTTTAACAACCACGGGGTCTGGTTCGATGAAACTTCCTCCAAACAGGGCGAAATATCAGTGGAACATTGGGTTGCAAAGCTTTTCGCCAGGACGGCCGTAGGCACGCGCCTTGTCATTTTAAAAAGCATCCCTCACCTGAAGGGCAACTGGTTTTCCGAGCAAATGTACATGGCTCGCTCAGACTGGTTGACCTGGGCCCGGGATGCCAAGCCTCTCTTCTGCTACACGAAGCTAAAAGACACGTGGACGTGTGAGAAGTGTCAGCACGAGAACGCGATCGTAGGCGATGACGACTCGCTCATCTGGGAGATGAGATGTGTCAATAGCTGCGCCTCTCGCGCACATCGCCTCCGTGCCCGTCCGGGGCAGCCGTCCGAGTGAAAGATTGCACGCGGTGAGAGCATGTCCGTATCGTGATGGCACTTGCGATGTCCTTATGTGTAGGCTTTCGAAAGAGTCCCCGCGGTGTACGGTGGAAATCATGTGGCAGCAGGCACGTGGCCACGTGTCTAGGACTTTTACAGTAAAAGTATAACAATGGAAAAACTTAAAATTGATTTACTATAGCATCTTTCAGGTGATAGTAGAAATCAAGAACGGTGACACTTGAAACAGGTGTACGTGTCGCCATAAGCGAACGTCTTTTTTTAAATGTTTTTTTCTGACTTTGTGTAGCCATTTCCCACACAACCGTCCGATCTTCGCCGCATGTTCTAGAGCAAAATCTGAGTGTTCTAGAGCAAAATCTGACAAGTCTATCAGGGAGACCACTTGTATAAGGCTTTTCCGATTGATTTTACCTAGCAATAGATCAGCCATGGGAAAAATCTTCGATTCGAGACGATGATGACAGACTTACAGCTTGTTGAAGCTGTTGATGTCCACTGACTGCACGCTATCTTCCATGGCCTCAATCTTTTCCACAACATCGTCAATAGAGACTTCGTCGTCGTACACGACCATGGAAATGATCAATTTGAAGATGCCGAAGGCTACCGGTGACTTGTTGTAGCCCTCGCCCCAGGTAAGGCCTGACGGGCAAATTTCTTCCTTGATGGTTTTATAGAGTTCATCCAAATTTACCTCTGTATCAGTTGGTTTGACTTCCAAAACAATCTGAGATCGATCGCGCTTTTTGTTGGCCTTTTCCTTAGCCTCCTTCTCCGCCTTCATAGCTGCCACTTGCTCGGCGCGAGACATGGTAGGCTTTGCCGATGAATCTTCCTGTTGACAATGGTAGCCCGAGACCAGGACCAAAATGAGGGATCAAAAGTAGATGAGCGGTGTGACATGTAGCTCACATTTCTTACGGAAGTACACAAGAGGTTCTCATGTGACGCCTCCCTGTTGCCACCCGGGGATTGGCTTCAATCCAACAACTACACATATCACAATTTTTGAGACCTAGAGGCTCATATGGCAAGGACTCAAGGAACCAAAGCAGACTCTTCCGAAATGTGTACTCACATCGTCGTCCCCGAAAAGGTCCATGTCATCGTCGTCCGTGGCCACTGCAGGCGCGCTCGCCTTCTTGGAGGCTGAGGCCACGGCGCGGCCATCTCCACCCAAAATCTTTTTCAATCCTGTAAGCGATGCAATGTGCAGATACCACCGGTAGGCATTAGGGTGGGAGGAGGCCACAGGAACGGACGGAAGAGCGCTGAAGGTCGATGAGTCCGCTGCGCTGAAGGAGAAACCCTCGATGTACGAGCGCGTGCTTAGATGCTTCTCTAGGTCACCGAAGCCTTTGCTAAAATCAAACTTAGAGGGCATTGTATCTATGAGATAATATTCAGAAAGGGCATCTGTCAGTCCAACTTATTGGGTGGGAGAAGACGGGAGGATCAGAGATGCATGGAACAAAGGCACAACAACCTCCTGAATGGATGGCTAGGATGGTGATGGCCGCGACATCTCTTATCACTTTACCCAGCCGAGCATAATTATCAAAGGCGACGTCCTCAATTGTCGAGAAAAGAGCGTGCTTCGCAAGGGGGCGTGGGACTGTCCCGTCCACTTTTGAGCAGGTGGCTAGCCCGTGGGGAGGGGGGCGGCGCCGCCGCGGCGGAGAGGGTCTGGGCGCTGGGGGAGATGTGTGGCGTGCTGGAGGAGTGGTTGCGAGGTCCCCTTCTTCACCTTGCCCACGACCCGGTCCTTGGTCTGGACACAGCAAATCAGGCCAAGGCCATGGCCTGCCATGCTTGAGCAGGACGGCGTAGGCCCCATTCGACGGGCCTTGGCTCACTTCAAACGGCATCCTGGGTGCATGGCCATCCGTGTTCGACAGCCGTCATATGCTCATGCTCACCGCCCCATCCCTTTAATTCGACGTCACAGAACGCATGGCAGAAGAGTTGCGATCGGTACAGGTCTTTGGCCGCAAGGTATGTCGTGAGAGGGAAGCAAGTTTGGCGCTGGGATTAGTAGGCTAAGTTAAAGGAATGTGGAGATGTCTGCTGATGGCGGAAAGGGAAAGTAATGGTTTCCAAGCACGTGACAGCAAGTAGGTCCAGTCGATCACTGCCGTTTAAGTTTTGTGCTTGCTCTTTAATGTAGCGAATACGTTTAGAATTCTCGACATGAGTAATTGGCTTGCATCCCATTGAGAGGAACATCGTGTAGTGGGACAGAGACACGAGTCATGCCATTCTGTCTGTGACTGAACGACAGCTTTCGGAGATGTTTTTGTGTTTTTCTCAAAGCTCTCCCCGCGTGTGGTGTCTTGAGCCTGTTTTGGGCTGTGAACATGTAACGCCCTCAAATTTGTCCTTCGCCTCGCAAAACATAGAAAACGGCTACAGCAGTTGCGTTTGTGAAAGACGGGCGTGGCCTCATCAACGTCAATGGAGCGCCCATTGAGAACGTGGAGCCGGAGCTGCTTCGTTTCAAGATTTTGGAGCCCGTATTGCTACTGAATCAAGAGACTTTCGCGAAGGTGGATATCCGTGTTCGTGTAAAGGGCGGCGGGCACACTGCTCAGATCTATGCGATTCGACAGGCGATCTCCAAGGGCATCGTGGCTTTTTATCAAAAGTATGTGGATGAGGCGAAGAAGAACGAGTTAAAAGAAACCCTGCTTGCGTACGACAGGACCCTTCTAGTCGCCGATCCTCGGCACTGTGAGCCCAAGAAGTTTGGGGGCCCATCTGCGCGGGCTCGGTATCAGAAGTCCTACCGCTAGTTCCGGAGAGGACATGCACGAGATGGAAAGAAGGTGGTGTAGAGATCCAGGGCATGGTAATGAGTGGAGTTCGATAGTGCACTGGTGTGGGAGGCGACGGATCCTTGGACGCAGCTATTCACCTTAGTGAGAATGGTGTCCAGACAGGGTTGGTGTGCGGGCGCCTGAGGGCGCAGGATTTCCGAGCAGACCGCCAGGAGTGGTGGGTGAGATTGCGCTGCCATTATTGGAAGAAAACAATTTGCGTTGAGCCACTTGATCACGTTCAAAACGTAAAAAGTGATTGTTGTGTCTAGTCCGTTCGTCATGGTGGTCACGTCTCTCGATTTTGTTTCTTTGGAGCTGGGTGAACACGTCATTAATCTCCTTGTTGAAGATTCATGCGACAAAACGAGAGGGAATTTAGAACGCAACGACCGTATCTTGGAGTTTGCAATGAGAGAGCTCACCCAAGAATTTATCCGTTTGTGGATTGCTTCAGGCGAGCCGTTAATCCATTTCTTTTCCAAGCACAGAAAAGCTCGAAACAAAGCACCGTCAAAACTCTTCTCCACAGCTTATGCGGCTTGCTGATGACCTTGAGCTTTTCCCACCCACAAGAAATGTCCACAGCAAAAAGGGAGCAATGCGGTGTAGGTTCGTCGCTGTAGCACCGATGATGGGACGACTATGTGAACGACATGTCACCTCCACCCAGGCCCGTCTCCCCACGCAGTCATCAAAAACCATCCCCCGTCATCTCCCCGTTATATACTCCCCACCACCTTCCTTCGTCTTCCTGGTGCGCCTCATAAACAGCGAGACTGTCTACCAGCACCCTTCCATCCCACGCCTTTCTTGGAATTTAACCGACATGCCACACTAATACCTCCGAGGCCCTCCTGTCGAAACTCCCCCGCGCCGCCGCTGGCTTACTTCTTCACAGCCGGCCCAGATGTCTAAAAAAAAGGAAAAGCGACAAGTGAGTTGACGTGCGACGGGGGAATAGACTTTTATCCAAGGAACGCGCGTGACATGAAGAGAGAGGAAAGCAGGCGTATACGCACCCCGAGACCAAAGGCCGTCTTGAACGAGTCATAAATCCACCATTGCAGGCCTGTCAGTGTACCGATCATAATGATACGCGTCCCCAGGCCCCCCCATACTCCCATAGGTCCGAGTTCAGACAGAATCTGCCCCGCAGTCTTGTTGCCCTTGCCCATTTTGGAGACAACCGTGTCTGCCGGGTGGGAGACGATGGCGCAAATCACACCGGCAAGATATCCGGATGCGAAGGTGATGCCCAACTGTGTGCTCTTTCCATAGCTTTCTTTAGGCGCTGTGAAAACGTGCATGTAGAAGGCCTCCACGACCTTCTCAAAGAAGAAAAACTTGGCCATGGTGTAAGGGATCTGGCGAGACCAGAGGGGGACCAGGGAGCCAAAGGGAAATTTTGTATTGGCCTTGTCAGCTCCCATGGCGGTAAGGGCGGCGAAGAATTCGGTGGGAAAGGTGCCTTTGGCTGAGGTCTGAACTTTGACCTTGATCATCTCCAACGGGCAGAGCGCGGCGTCCGCGAAGAGCTCAGCCGAGGC
Organism: Microchloropsis gaditana; assembly: GCF_000240725.1. Classification (NCBI taxonomy): domain Eukaryota; class Eustigmatophyceae; order Eustigmatales; family Monodopsidaceae; genus Microchloropsis; species Microchloropsis gaditana. Next base: position 91,345 of record NW_005803952.1, read on the forward strand.
AGAGCCCGCCAGGTAGATGACCCCCCGGTATGCATAAGACGCCTCTTCGCCCGCTAAGTTGGAGTAAAAGTCCTTAAAGAACTCGTAAAGCCCGAACTTAAAGCAGCCCTGAAGAGAGTATCCGATTGCCGTGGGCAGCCATCCTTTCCAGATTCCCACGGCGCCCTCCTCGGCCATGATTAGCTTGATGGAGGGGAAAAGGCCTTTGTACTTTGCGGGGTCTACCTGCATGTTGCACTTGGCTACGTCAAGGGGGGTCACAGCCAGATGCGTAAGCCCGCAAGAAAGCACGCCACCGAGGCAGCACTTCAGATAGTAGTCGGTCGTGTGAGGCACGGCGTGTTGGTAGCGCGCGTCCCAGGCACCCTTCGCGGCAGACGTCGCCAGCACCTTCTTCTCTGAAGGACTACGATGCGCTACGTATTTGGAGCCGACACCCAAAAGGACAGCCTTAGGCGCCATGAGAGGGGAGAACCCCGTGGTGAAGAATGAGGCGACCATGCTGCTTGCTTCTGAAGACAGTGAGAGGAAGACCTAGTGTAAATTGTAGGCGAGAAAATTTAGAGACGTTAGCTATATAAATCTGCGAAAGGGCACAAGTCCCCAAGCCGCATGCTGGGAGGGCGCTTTCCGGAAGGGGGATCTATTCAGAGATCCACAGAAAGAACAAAGGGGACAAACAGGTGCGTGGTGGTATGAACCCCTTCTAGCTGCTCCGAAGCACACGATTTTCTAATGGCTCAGGGGCTTGACACAACTCTTATGATGGCAACATGACGGAAAGTGTCAGAGGAGAGTCGGCAAATTGGGAGAAACACATTCTCATGGGCGTAGATGCACTACGAGCAGTCGGAATTTACGACGTGCAAAAGCAAGGGCGATGCGATCCTCCTGGGGGCTCGTGGCGGGTGATGACGATGAGGCGGTCCTCGCGCCGCTCGACCTGCCCTCAGCGTGTGATGCTTTAGATACCCGCGCCGCGTTCTGCTCTGAACTCCCTGATCTAACAAAAGATCGAAGCTTACCGGGCGCCGCGAGCCTGTGACGTCGAGGTTAAGTTCATTACCTGGTCTAGAAATTTGACAGTAACGACACTCAGCAGGATAATGTTCCCTCTGGAAGCAGTCACAGGGTAAGCGAGCATAGATGAATTCCACGAAACAACAGTCACCGCCAAGAACCACTATGTGCTTGCGCTTCTCTTTCCAGAACCCTTTCTACCCTCTTTTTTTTCATTACATTGACGATTAAGTTCTCCTATTCCTTGAAAGAAACAAATTAAGATCCATTGATTCAAATTCCTAAGCTGTTTCTTTTTAAAAAAGGCTTCCATATTTTCATACATATCATGCGCCTCGCGGGCAAGCAGGTACTAAGAAGTGGCAGTCTGCATCAAAACCACTCGATAGACAAAGTGTCTGTGTGTGGCGGCGGAATTCACCCCGCCTGCATACGCTCCACACAGACCTTGAGGTAGACCGCCACTTCCGCCAGTAACCGCTCACCCTCCTGCGTCATTTGGTAGAACGCGACGTCCGCACAGGGCCTCGAGCGCACCCAAATGCCTCATGACCCGAATGTAGAACCTTTGATTCGGCCCGTACCCAGCGTGGCGTGCAATTTTACGCAGGTAATCCTCAATCCTCTCTTAGTCTTCCTCCTCGTGAAACTCGCCATGCAATGCGATGTTAGTGGCTTCATTGAGGTGATAATAATCAGGGAGGGAGTCCTCCAAGCTTCTGCTCTTGCCCACGAGCTTGGACAGCACGCTGTCGTCTAGCATCCGTCGCAGCGATGCCAGCTTTGGTACCATCTTCACAAGCTCGTGATAGAAGACGTGCTCCTCCCGCAGGACGAGCTCGCGTCGAAAATCAACGTGGCGCTTGCGTGTCTTGACGAGCTTCATGCTGTTCTGCTCTGCCGCCGAAATGACCATGCGGCGTGCACCTCATATGTACAGGCCAATGTCGGTCTCGCAGTGGTTGATTATGGCCACTTCGGGGCCTGGCAAGGCTCGGCAGCACCATGCCTCACACCGGTTGTTCTGGCAAGGCTCCATGTCCCGCGTTACTTTGACAAAATTTTCAAATTCTCCCCATCCGACAGCACTGTGGTAGGTCATGGTAGGGTGAAAAGCCAACATGAGAATCATCTTTGTGATATTTTTCACATGTTGGAAGGTTTTATTCGTGAATGTGTGTGAGTGAATTTTAGGCTTGTGAGTCTGTGCGTGAAAAAGCTTATAAAAATGATTTTTTTCCGCATCGATCCAAACGCGACCATTGAGACCCGATGATTAATCACATGATTAAAGAAGATGATTTTTCAGGGTGACTATGTGAAGTTCTGCTATGTCGCAATGGGGTTCTGTGACAGTGACTGTCACGTAATACGTTCCCACCTCGGTGGGTGAATGGATGCCATACACTCACCTCGCCGACCTCAGGAACTTTCCCAAAGAAACTTCTTAGAAACAATGTGGCAGATGCCAGTTTGGTCACTTACGGTACCCGAGTATTCCTGCTTCCATGGAGTGCGGAGAATCATTTGAATTCTACTTGAAAAGCTGTTAACTTCGCGTATGACAGATTTGTCAGAGAATTGAGGTCATTAATTTCTCCGTTTCCAAGGCAAGAGGCGACGAAATCTCACACTGGATGAGCCGGGAGATCAGTTTCATCAGTAAATTTACGGACCTACTCGAAAACATTACAACAAAACAGCGTAAAAATGAATGATAAGAATCACAACTCGGCATTTCTAGGCACTAACTCCTTTGAGCAGAGCGAAAGTCTCTGCCGGGGTGTGCTCGACCCAGAAGCTGAATTTGACATCGAGGAACTTGGCCCTGCCACACGCTCTATTGGGGTCTCCAGTGGCCCGACCCCGGTACAAACCCTACCAAGCCATTACAATCGTCACCAGGGCGCCTATTTGTACAGGGACGGGGTTGGTACTGGCGGGAACGACGGGGACGGAGACAAGCATGTTGAGTGTACGCCACCTTTGACCATCCCTTTCATGCCTCAGAAGCAGCATCAACGGGCCGATTACTTGCTATCCTCAAAACTGCGGTCTAACGATGCGGTCGATATGATTCCTGCAAAGCTTGTTGCGCCAAATCTGCCTTTTGAAACGTCACTGTTCCCTCTCGAAAGGTGTCACTACTACACAAATAAGCCTACTCCTGAATTGTTTTCTGATATTCAGGTGGCACTCAAGGAGAAAGCCGTTGTATTCAAATTTGTACCTGGTAAATTTAAATTCAGTTGCGAGTATCGGACCGGTGTAAATAATGTACGCTTTGTTTGCCGGGCATACTTTGTTCCTGAGGATGGTCGCACGGTGGTAGAGTTTCAGAGACGTTCGGGCTGCTGCATTGTGTGCGCCAAAGTAGTGGATGCGGTGCGCTCTACTCTGCTCGCTCGTGAATGCAATTCTGAGGCATTACCGATTTCCATAAGGCCTTTCAAGCCCAAGCCCTTGGCTGCGTCTGCCTGTCTGGTCCAGGAGGAAGGTGAGTCAAGCGCAAAGGTTGAGCGCGCTCGCCAGGAGGCCCAGCAGTGCAAGCTCATGCGAGACCTGCAGGACTGCCTTGCTCAAGGCAGAGATGACGTTTTGACAGATTTTGCGAAGGTTTTAATTCCACTTTCTCAGCTTGCACCGGAGCATTTACTGGGTCAGCCAAGCCATGCCGAGCTGTTGGCAGCTCTGGGACGGCATGAGATTCAAAGCACCCGCCTGAGCGCGCTAGTTTGTTTAGCCAACCTCGCAGCAGCTTGCTTCCCGCAATCTGGAGAAGGATTATCGAGTGTGCCCTTCCTGCGGCGAGGTGTGAGCACAGACACAGAGGATGATAACCCGGATGTGGAGACCGGAGAGGAGCCGGCGCCAAGCGCGGGCGATGTATGTGCTTGGTTCGAGGACGTGCTCGAAACAATAATTAACGCACTACAGTCTAAATTTGGCCCCCGTTCGGATGCGCATGTTCGTCGAGAGGCCGCTCGTGCCCTGTGGCACCTGTCTAAAGAGTCCTTTGCTCGCACCGCAGCCGCACGACAGGTTTTGGAATCATGTGTTTCTGGGGATGCAGAGGAAGACCACGTCCTTCAAGAGTATGTCCGTGGGGCCTTGGAGCACATGCAGTTTTGCTGAATACAAGAAAAGGTGATAGCAACGCGGGATGGTCAACAAATATCTTAGATCCCCTGTACAAACCATTGGACGAAGAGTGGAGATCCCTGCATCGATTTTCTGTGGTATTAGCAGTACTTCATGTTTTATGTACACTTTCTTCTAGATTGACGATGTTATTCTGATAAAGATTTGCGAAATTAAGGGAGCGAACGGGAAGTAAACCATCTTGCGACTGATGGGTAAAATTTCGAATAGAAATATCCAACTAAGGATGAAACATTGCCTTGCAAAGATTTTCTTTCGATATTAAAATTTGCGTCCTTCGAACTGTCTCCAACCTCTTTTCCCGATCATTGCCTGAAAAGTGATCCCTTACCAGGTGGTCGTTTGAAAATTTCGTTGCCAAGTTTACTCAGATAGACAGCTAATTCAAGGAGGGGACGTAGAAATTCTCGAAAATCTTTTAGCATTGTTCATAGCGGATAAGGTTGTGGCGATATAGAGCACTATATCCCTACTCTAGCATTCTCGGAAGCAGTCCCAACATATCTTCACGTCGAACCGGACCATGTCTATCTCGGCGGCCAGGACACATCAAAGCACTTTTGTTTTAAGAAGTGACCTTGTGCGAAGAACAAGAACCGGTTGGTCAAGCGTTTCATTAGGAGCTTCGATAAGATAAGGTGACAAAATTTGCTGTAGAAGGGTACGCAAGTATCCTTCCCGTAGCATTGTATGGGCGGGGGGTACACATAGCACTCGGGCTTCGGAGGTGATCCTATATGGTCAAAATACTCCATTACAGACTTCAAAGTTTCCAGCAATGCTCGTCCACGTGGCGTGTGTGAATCGCTCTAGGTCTAACAATAAATACATCTAGAGTTGATAGGCTGCTGACAGCGCGGGGCCTCTCCAAACTCCTGGCGATGGAGCCTATGTCCAGGTCATGACCTCGGTTAATGGTTGCACAGGTAACCAGTTCTTCTCGCTGTACAAGTCTGTAAGAGCACATTTTAGGTAAAATCGTAGACAAGAGACATGATTACACGACTTCATTCATAAATTATGGATCATGCACCCGTAAGAGTGAGATACATTTTTTTGGGCTAAGCGGACGTAAAGGACACAACGGGTCTATTATCGTGGAAGAGGGTATGTAGAGCGCAGCGACTTGACAGGCCGATCTCGTCCGCAATTAATATGCTAGCAACATACACCTTAATAAAATCTTGCCGACATCAAGGTGGCCTCCACAGCACCTGCCATCTCAAGAGGCCTGCGAGGATGGTCACAAACTAAGACGCCCACCTCCTAGCTAGTTTTGACAAGAGTAGTCGTAAGCATGCGATAATTTGATGTTGATCTTGTTGATGGAAGAGCTTCATTTTGTGCAGCTTCGACGCGCTCATGTATCTTTAGCAGACGATCGTAAAAGCCTCGGCAACCATCGGGGATAGCCGCGCCGGATATAGAAAAGAATCGACATCGCGGTATGATATCAGGCAAGGTCCGTAGAAGCCTCCGAATACAATGGATCTATTGATGATTTTAGATGTGTTGTTCATGGTCATGTATGTTGGCAAAGAAAACGCCAACAAAGGACGGCATACTCCGCAAGAACCTCCCCAGGGCCTGACCGCCTTTAAGGAGCAAAGGCGTCGCGAGAGCTTGTGACACAAGTTAGCTCATGACAATAAGCTTTGTTCAGGATCTTAGATGTTTCTTCCTTTACACGGAAGGTTGAGAAAATCGGTCTCATCTCCTGTTCTTCGCAAGATCCCTGGCGCTGCAGGGAGCGTAGAGCGGACGAGGGGAGAAATCGCCAAGCCCGCGGCCCAAGGAGGAGGCGCCAGCGTGAACTAGAAAGTCTGCGAGAAGCCAGGTAGAAGGGCTCAATATCGCTCGTTTCTGAATCTTTTTGCCCTGTAACACGAAGACTTGACAGGATTGGAGCATGGACGTGACAGACGCATGGTTGGCGGCAGTGGCGAGTGCTAGATGGACAACAAAGGCGGCCTCTCCTGGCTTCCCCTCCTCGACCTGTGTAAAGTCCCGCACAGCTTTTGCAACTGCCTCGACTTCGACTTTTCCAAATAAGTCAGCCGACGCCACTCATGGGATCATAACAGACCCTTTTACGCAGCAGGCTCGTGAGGTTCTGGACAGCATTCGGACCAAGGAAGAAATATTAAAAAAAAATCGGGGCCGCTACGTAGATCCGTATCGATATGTGCCGTCGAGGGCTGCAAACATGACGGACCTAGAACGTGACCAAATAGATCAGGTCATGGCCTCATTCATCATCAAATGTGGCTCACAAATTGAAATACTTCGTTGCGCGCTTGCTGGTAAGGAGCTATTTAAAAAGACATCTGGTAATCGAGAGGGGCTTTGATTCGAGCTCACATGTCTTATCTTCTACAGAAGCGAGTTCCCTCGAAGCTGGAGGAGGGAACGCCGACCTTGTGGGAGGTGAAGGATCTCGACTGGCCCATCACGGGAAGGTGGTGGCCTACCTTGCAGAGGTGGGTTCTTGCTTTGACATGTACAGCGGTGCTGCACCTGGTTACTGATCTCAAAATCACTTCCAGAGGTTGCAAGATCTAGGTAACACGTTACAAAACCTTCAGGCCCGACGACGGCACTTGAATGGGCTCGTGCCGTCAAGTTCCGGTGCTGATGCAGGGCAAGCTTGTCGTCCAGGCTCAACGACAAGGTTAGAAACGTGCGAGGTAGCTCTTCTGAGATTTCAACTTTATCTAAGATGCTTCTGTACCTGCTCGCAATTGACAGGACGCTTACTACACCATCTTGGAATTCCTTCGCCAAGGCAGGCGGCTCACACAAAGCAAAAGGGCGGCCGATCATGGCTCCTAACAAGGTTGGTTCCGCATTCGTGCGATTTTGAAATTGCTTTTGTTCATCAGGTTTTCAGTCTCTCCATTTCTGGGAGATAAGTACCCTGTGTTGAGCTCTGGAAGCTTACATGACTGTATTTTCATCCTTCACATTCACAAGCTTGAGAGCGATGAAGATGAGGCTTTTAGACGCCGGTTGGCAGCGCGTGAAGCAGGGCGAGACGTCGGGGAGCAAGTACAGAGGCAAGCTATGCTTGAGCACGAGAACCGAGTACTCAAAGTGCGGCTTAACAACGAGTTACACGACGTCAAGTAAGTTTTGGTGCATCAAAGTCATTGAAGAACCGTCGCGCATCATCAAATTGACAATCCAGCTCGAAGGAGATTCATAAGTAATTTAATATACTATGATTAAGTGGATGAGTAGTGAGAAATTTGTTGAAATGTTGCGTATATTCCATGCATTCCGTGCACTCTCGCATCTCAATAACCTCCCACCCTGTCCATACAATATTCCGTAACTTCTCAGGATCATGGAAGGGAAAATGGAGGAGCTGTCGCAACTTCTGGGACTCTTTACCGGAGAGCTTTTAGAGCAACAGGGCCAAGTAGAAGAGGTTCATGAAGCGGCTCGAGGCACGCACGAGAATTTAGGTCACGCCAACAAAGAGCTCTTGGCGACGCTCGAGAGAAACAGTAAAGCCAGCCAGACCATGTTTAGTTTCGTGCTCATGCTATGCATTGCCCTCCTTGTGATCGATCAAGTAATGCCCTGATATAAAGAACTGTCTTCCGCCCGGCTCGCCGGCAGTGTACGGCGACGGCGCCTGCGCGGCCTGACTTTCGCTTCCACACGTTCTCGAATGCGCCCTTGTTCCACGACCGCGCGCACCAAAATTGTACGAGGTTGCTTTCGTTTGGCACGTTCAGTCCACACTCCAAAGTGCAAAATGTGTGAATTCCCTTCGTCAAAACGTCAAGAAAAGCATTTTTTTGTATAACTCGGAGTCTCTTTCGAATATACCCCACAGCTGCCATCTCATCACCTTGGCTCCCTTGCCCGGGGCTACGCCTTGTGATTCAAAAAGCTTGTTACAATGATTGAAAATCATCCAATTCTCGGAGGACGACACTCCGATGTATTGACTGCTGAGCCGGAAACGGATGAAAAGAAAGCAGCGCTGGTAGAGGAAATAAAAAATAGGGCAAGGTGAGAATGGGAAGGAAGACAGTAAATGAAAGGGTCTCAAGTATGCGCAGCCTGACGCGCATATGAGTGTGCGATGACAATATCGTGATCTGTGTATTCACAGTGCACGACGCAAGTAGCGTTGATGGGATCTTTCCCTTTGCCCGCTTTCAGTGACTGACAAAGCCACAGACTCCGAGTTTTAAGAAGACTGAATGAGTCGATGCACAAATCAAAATTATCACTTGTCTTTTTTACGCAGGAGTATTTTTGCTTCGGGAAATTTTCCTGAAGCTGAAATTTTGTACGACAAGGCCATCAAAGTCAAGCCCGATGCGGTTCTATACGCCAACCGTGCCGCTGTTCGCCTCGGGCTCAATCTTGCGGACTCTGCACTGGCAGACGCAACTAAGGCTATCGAGCTGGACGCAGAGTACAGTAAAGCATACTACCGGAAAGGACAGGCACACAATGTCCGAAAAGAGTTTGAGGCGGCCTTTCAGGCTTTTGAAAGAGGTATTGAACTGGACCCAAGCAACAAAACCTTCAGAGAGTGCGCATCCGCAGCCAAGGAGGCTGCTGCCAAGGCCAGGGCCATACAAAGTCTCTCCGCTGACGAGTCATCCCAAAAGCCCGGCCAGTCTATTTCTGATTCCACGAAAAGCAAGGGGCCTTCAAATAGCATGTCTCCGGTCTCTGCCCCTCCGCCCTCCAAAAAGGCAGCTAGCAAGTCCGCGGGAGAAAGGATGGTGGACGGGGACGGGGACCAGAAGGATGAGAAAAACTCATGGTCCGAGAACATGCGGGGCTACAAGATTCTGGAGGACGGGCGCAAGACCACGTACTTCAACAACGTGCTCTCCGAGGATGCGAAGCGCCTGATAGGTGACATCGCGCCCAAAAAGATAGAGGCGCCCGTTGGCACTGGGAATCGAGGAACGGAGGGGACAGCGGGCTCGGCATGGAACTATGCTGGCACTTTCGAAGAGCGGAACATGACGGACTGGGCGAAGGGTCGTCTACAGGAGCTGCTCGGAGAGTGCAGATTTCCTATCCCAGCCAGACACGTCGGCGCAGGCCTCGAGGAAGGCGCTGTAATTGAAGTTAAGAAGGTAACGGGCTTGGAGGGGGATGCGGCCGTGACCTTTGTAAGAGGCAAGAAGAAGTACCTATACGACTTTGTCTTCACGTTGGAGTGGGAGGCTGGACTTGCGGGCGGTGCAAAGGCTAAGGGGACACTCAGGTATCCGGATGTAACTCCCGACAACGACGACGAGTACGACACCCTCTTGGAGGTGGATCAACTCACACCGCCAGAGGCGCGCTCACTAATCGACGAATTTGTGAAGTCTTCAAGAACCGGGTTGCAAGGAGTGGTGCGAGAGAAGCTGCGGCTCTTTATGGCTGACTTCCAGGCCTTCTAGTGGGGAGACGACGAGTCTTGGCACATTAGCAGAAAAGGACAGGGGAACGCGCGCATCCATATTTTCCTTGTACTGGAGGACAAACCGCACATACATGTGAAAATAGAGAGACGAGCGGGTGGAAGAAAGGAAAACAGAGAGGTCGGCGGCCCGACGGGCAGGCAGGGGACAAGATTTCGCTTTCGACTCATACTTCTTGTCGTTGCTTTTGCGCCCACTGTCGCCCGCGTCTTGATTTCATCCATGCTCGCCTGTTTTTTTTTTCATGTCATTGCTTCCTTCCGGCTCCCTGAGTCGAGCATTACTTGCCTGTACATCTATCCGCATACCCTGTCCCTCCGACTCGACACATCGCCCATCTCGGACGCCCCGCAGACGAGAGCTCTCCGCTCATTGAGGCCTCGTCATACTGTTCCTTCGCGCATTTGTGCTCTCGGTACAGGTGATGACAGTTCCATTGCCATGGCATCATCCCCCTGCACCACACTCCCTTCCTCGCTTTCCTCTCCTCCCTCCAACTCACGATCGTCCTCTGCTTCCTCCTCCTCCTCCTCCTCCTCCTCCCCCTCCTCCTCTTCGCCATCCTGTTGCTGATCAAGAGCATCGAAATCTACCACACCTTCTGCAGCTGCCTCTTCCTCGGTCACCTGCTGTTGTTGACCGCCCTCGACGCCCATGCCCATGCCCCAATCGATTGGGAACCGCGTGACGCGGGGCTTGTCCGCCAAGATATTCCGCACGAGCTTGAGAAGATCTACGGGCCGGGGTGGATGATCAGGGTCAAATGGCTCGGCGTACTCATTGTTTACATAGTATCCTACGCGCACGAACTCCTGCTCGCGGTAGGTGCAGGTGATGAGGATGACGGTGACGCCAATGATGTCCTCCTCGGGGATCTGGGACACGTCCGGGGCTGCCGACTGCAACACGAACTTGTTCACCCCTACAGGTACGGGTCCCACCATCACTTCTTCCAAGACTTGGTCCTGGTCGGCATTTTCGGCCGACGATACGTACAGTACCTTCCACTCCAAATCTACGGTAACGAAGGAAGATGGAGGATGCATATCAAAAACAACGTGACGTACAAAGAGCGAGCGAATACTGTCCGAGAATGTATCGCGGTACCAAAGTTGACAAGAAGAGGTCACGGTGCGCAAAGTACCAAAATACCGGCAATGCAGCCAAAGTAGACAAGAGGACTAGATAAATCGGCGTGAAACAGTAGCCGGCAAAAATCGATGAACGTATAAGCACTTCTTACCATCCTCCAGCTCTTGCACGCACTCGAATGTAACTTCAAATGTGAAGGGATTTGTAAAACTGGTCGGGTTATCCAGCACCACGATGTTTGTCAAGTTAACAAGCGCCATTCGTCTTCACAGAGCCTCCACTTCGCTGCAGGTAGAAAATGTAAGAGGGAACGAGCAGGGGGGGTGAGATGCCTGCCTACTGCTCACCCGAGCACGCATGATAGCATGAATATTGTTAGCTGAGAGCATCTTGTCGCATTTGTGGTCGTCGTTTGCGCAAGGGAAACATGACTCGGGCTTGCCTCTGAGGGCAGGAATTGGGCGGGAATCGGTCAGGAACATGGGCTGGGAAGGCGGGAACCGGGAATAGCCCGGGAAAAGGCCGCATTCGAATTTTCAAGTCTCGCCAGGGTGCACCGTGCTTGTTGGCAACGCGCCCTGCCGCAAGGTAACCCAGCCTTGCTGTATCTAAATCAGCCAGTAAGGAATAAGAGACTCCAACATGATATTTTGGGGCTAGCTTCCGTTCTCAGGACGTGGAAAAACATACTAAAAACTATCATCGGGAGGCCGGGAGGTTATGCCTTTCCTCCACGACAAAGTGTGGGCAGATCTGTTATTCGTGACTTAGAGTTACTGCATACTGTTTTTCTATTATTCTTTCATTTAATGTGCGACGATTCAACAAATAAAGTTCAAAATTGTAGCCACTACTGTTTTTAAGCCAGATCCTCTGACTTTAAATCTGTCGAAGATATAGTCTTTCTCGGAACGCCTTCTACTTCTGAAGACAAGCTTTCAGGAATCGATGGCATACTTTTTGACATATTTTCCAATGTACCATTTCCTTCCGCTTTGACAGGTGAACCACTGTCCTCCGGAGCATTGATAACATTCACATCTTTTTTACGACTCGACCTAGACCGGACGGCCCGCTTCTGACGAGTCTTACCTTGATTTTCCGACGATGCGCTTAAGCTTGTTTTCCGCGGTAAACTTTCTCCATCCAACACTAACAAAGAACTGCGCTTGTCGTCGTCCTTGATAGGCTTCCGAGGGCTTCTTTTCCTAGTAACGTCACCATTCTTTTTGACGTCCTTCTTGAGGCCAGAGTTCTCTTTGTCTTCGGACACAGCGGCCTCCCGGCGCATACGAGCCTTGCGCATATCCATGTGTGTAAAGTATGTACCAGGTGGCACTGGCACTTTGGGGAGCACACCGGCTGCACTGAGATCGGGGTGAAGATCGTCGGGCTCTCCAGGATCTAGTAGCGCCTTTCGGGACAGCTTGATTAGACCCCGGGTGCGATCCACGGTTGCGCATTGCACCTTCACCTGTTGTCCTACGGCAAGCATTTCTGCAGTTGATCGACTGCCCTTGTGATGCGAAATCTCCGACATGTGTAGCAAGCCTTCTTTGCCCCGCAGCACCTCCAAAACAGCACCAAAATCCTTAACTTCCACTACTGTTGCCATATAGACTTCTCCTTCCTGAATATCGGCTACCAGTTCTTGTACATGACGATGTGCTTCCAATACTTTCTTGGGGTCTCGGCCGAACACTGTCACCTTCCCTCGTTCTGGAAAAGAAAGACGGACATTGTATTCGTCCTCCACCAGGCGACGATTTTCGAGAGTGAAGATGTCTTTGTGTTGATCAAACGAGTATTTTACGACCTCCATCCCAGGGGCTGAGTCTTTGAGTCTGGCCCTCGGCTCTGTTATCGTTTTCCCCATGAATCCCAGTATCTGCCTTCGAGCCCGAGCTGCCACGTGAATGGCATCGACAAGAATGCCAGGCGGTACCCCCCCTGCCAACTTGATGTCAAGTTGTATTGCTGTGATGCCGTCCAAAGTCCCGGCCACCTTGAAGTCCATGTCGCCGAAATGGTCCTCGGTGCCCAGGATGTCCACCAAGAGCTGCGCCTTTCCCCGCTTCCCTCCTGGGACCTTCTGTCGGCCGTCCTGATCTTCCGCATGAACACTCTCTTCCTTTTCAAGGTTGCATTCCTCCCTCGTTTGAGAGGAAGTCGTGCAAAGCTCCTCATCGTCACTGTTTCCTGTTTCAGTCAAAGTCTCACTCTCGTCCTCCGGTTGGCTGAGCAGCCCAACGGAAACGCCAGCCACAGGGGCTTTGACTGGTACACCTGCGTCCATGAGTGCCAGGGAAGCTGCGCATGCCGAAGCCATTGAGGATGAGCCATTTGAGGCCGTCACCTCGCTTGTAATGCGGATAGTATACGGGAAATCGTCCGACGAAGGGAGCACGGGGAGAATCGCTCGCTCAGCCAGTGCGCCATGCCCCACCATGCGACGATTGCTGCCGAAAACCTTTCCAGTCTCGTTCACGCTGTAGGGCGGGAAGTCGTAGTGCAGAAATGCCTTTTTCCCCGGGACCTCGTCGTCATCCGTGTACCGAGCTTTGATCGCGTCGTCTTCTGAGCCAAGAGTTACCGCACAGAGAACCTGGGTGTCTCCCCGGGTGAAGATGGAAGAGCCGTGGACCGAAGGCATTACGTCTGCCGCCGATGATATACGTCGCAGCTCCATAAATTTTCTGCCATCGCACCGGCTGTGGTTGTTCACGGCTGCATCTCGGAGTCCATGTCGAAGGATTTTATCAGAGCAAATGGCGGGGGCTAAGTCATGACAGTCAGGAAATGCCTCCTTCACGGCGGTGCGTATCTCCCCATGCAATACAGCCTCGGCTCTGCTTCGATCGCTTTTTGTGAGTTTTGTATCGGAAAAAAGGTCCACAGCTTTTTGATAACCCACAGCATGAGCGAGATCCCACATGGCTGAGGACGGCAAAATGGGCGGGACCACCCGCTTGGGTGACCCGACCTGGACAGCCAGCTGTTGCTGTGCCTTGATGATCGCGCCGCAATGAAAATGCGCAAATTTAAGGGCTCGAATCATTTCAAGCTCGGGCACTTGGCTTCCTCCAGCCTCTATCATGAGTGTTCGTTGCTCGTTGCCCGCGTAGAGCAAATTCAAGTCAGATTCCTGCATCTCATCCTCAGTTGGATTTATAAGAAGCTTACCGCTTGGCGTCATTCCTACACGGACGCAACCTACGGGCCCATTCCATGGAATATTAGAGACTGCCAGAGCCGCTGATGCAGTGTTGACACTCAAAACTGTTAGATCATTCTGACGATCTGAAGACTCAACCGTCGTGACAACTTGTGTGTCATAAATAAAGCCTTCGGGGAAGAGCGGGCGTATCACCCTATCTATAACTCGTGAGGCCAATATTTCTTGGTCTGACTGAGCTCCCTCACGCCGATTAACGCTCCTGTTGATGCGTCCGAATGCATGTGCCTTCTCACGATATTCCACTACCAAGGGTAAGAAGTCATCTCCAGCTCCTGCCGGCGCCTGTCTGTCACTGACCGCTGTGCCCAGAACTAAACAACCTCCCTGCCGCCCCACGGCCGCGCCATCACACTGCGTTGCCAATACACCAGTTCCTAAGACTAAATTTTGCATGGGGTTGCCGTAGTCAACCACGGCCGCCACGCGGCACAATGGTTCGTTCTTCAATCGGACTTGCCCCGGGCTCTTTTTGCGAGTACGCTTGACGCTGGATGAGAACGAGCGCACCGATGCCTCGTCGCTCGCTTCTGAGACGGAGAACGGAGGCTTGAGGCGCCCTGGGGGCACGGACGGTCTCCGCGTGCGAGGCAGCGCTAGCCCGCAAGCTTCCCGTACCCACTTACGACCTGTCACGCATCCAATGCGTAACATTCTTTCGTAACCCTCTGTGGTGGACATATGCATCGGTTTCAGTTCAGAATGTTGTCATTTCTTTAAGACTTCAGACCTTTGTACGCTCAATGTTCTCACGCACGCAATGCACACGGAAGAGGTCTCTAACCAGATCGATCGCTCACTCGCCACGGGCATCCCATCCCGATTCACTTGGGTGCGCTGTATGAAACTGACTCAACGACGACGACGACGAGGATTTCATGTGAGTACAGAAACTCGAAGACATGGTGAGTACCGGGGTTTGCAGGTGTCCTCGACGCTCCTCTCGACTTAAGCCCTCGGGGTCAAAGCGTCTGACACGTACTTCCCACAGCCAAGTGACCCCTGTCTGCCATGTCATCTTTATTGGCAGTATTAGCTCTGTACTGACATTTCCAGGGAGTCCACCTACAGCAACTGTTCCGTGTACATGCCCGACATAATAATTTCCCCCCTGCCAAAATTACAATTATTCGCAAGACATCTCGCAGTGATAATCATGTGATATGACTTTATAAGTAGATATGGATGAATGGCTGTACCTTCTACATCGTAATCCGTACGTCTAATGATGAAGGCCTATTGTAAGTGCTCAGGTCAAGTAATGAGACTTGTGAGACTTTCGTCTGTTGTCTCATCCGTATTTAATTTTCTTCCACGCCATATTTTCTTGAATCATGACAGAGCATGCGGTTTTCCCTCTCTTTTTCAACCATAGCGACACTCAGCATTGTTCAGCTCGCCTCCTGTTCCATTCGTGGAGCGAGTGGATTCGTTTCGTCAGGAGCACCCAAAAAACTATTCTGGACGCGTTCAGCTAGCTTTTCCGCAGTAGGTGCCCGATCCCGTTCAACGACGGTACCTTCCATGCTTTTCAGTCGCATGTTTGCTACACAAGCACAAGACCCGGCCACGAATTTGGCCGCGAAGCCGGCTTTAACTAAAGTGAAAACCGAGGAGGAATGGAAGCAAATTCTGAGCCCCACTGCCTTCAAGGTTCTCCGGCGCAAAGCCACGGAGCCTCGAAAAGTAACCGTGGCGAAAGGGGGCTGGGATGACCACAATGCCAAGGGGACATACGTGTGCACAGGGTGCAAGACGCCTCTATACACGTCGGCCATGAAGTTTGATTGCGGGTGCGGCTGGCCTGGTTTCTGGACGAACATCAAAGACGCCGTCTACGAGCAGCGAGACGCGGACGGCTTTCGGTGCGAGATCCTGTGTTCAGAGTGCGACGGGCACCTTGGGCACGTTTTCCGCAACGAAGGCTTCGGAAATCCGCCTCCGGATGAGAGGCACTGCGTAAACTCAGTGTCTGTGGGCTTCGTGCCCGAGGGGACCGATGCGGTCCAGCCCTGCACGTACGAGGGCCCCGTGTACGAATGAGGTCGCTGATAACACTGGAAAATAGATTAAACAGACCAAAGAGTCTTCTTCTGTCGAGCACATGGCTGTAGTCGCAGGGGGCCAGGAAATGTGCAGGGAATTTTTGATTTGGTGAACCATGGTAGTGGACGTCCAACGCTGTATTTCTCTTCTAACAATGGAGCATGGGTCTCCTCTAAAATCAAGAGCTTTCTTCAAGCTTTGATAGGGGATTATGGGAGTAGTCACTTACAAATGGCAGACAATGCGCTGGAACTCAGACTCATGGCTTCTTTGCCTTTTCCGCTCAGCACGAAAGAAAAATTCTTCATTTCAACCCGTCCCCATCTTCCTTTTCTCGTATTCTTCGGTGTCCTTCGTTCGATATATGTTTAATCTCTCCCACCTTTTTAATGCCGACCTAGTCGTGACCACGTCACTAATTTCACGTCATGCCTCCACGCTTATGTCTTCCCTAAATACCAGCGTGGTGTGAGCCAGCAGGCCTTGTGGTCTCCGCTTCTCGGCAGCACCTTTTAAACTCAAACTACAGCTGTCGGTGCCTCGACAGCCGCCGCTGCTTCCGAACACGGCTCATCGCAGTCGCTAAGGCCTGTGGCGTTTTCCGTCGCATATAGGACCTTAAAGATCTCTTCGATCAGAAGAGACGCCTCCTGCGAGAAATTCTCATCCGCTGCTGCTTGCCGTTCCTGCAGCATTTCCTCCACTACTGTCAGTTTCTCGAAGTAAAAGTCTCGCTCCTTTTCCAGGCCCTCGATGGTCGCCTGCAACGTCGTGTTCTCCTGCGCCAAGTTCTCCGCTTTTCGCAGTAGCGCCTCGTCCGCCACAGTTGCGGCGGCTGCCGTCGTGACATTTCTCCCGCCATGACTCGACGATGTAGCAATCGCCCCGCCGCTGTTTTCCTTGTCGCGGGCGCCACCATTGCCCGAGGAGCTGCCAGTGCTGCTACCAATGCTTCGAGATGAAGGTCGGCTTTTAAGAGAATTGCTTGGCATATTTCCCGTCCGCGTGCTTGAGCAGAAGGGAGCAGCCGCAGGAGGTATGGTGCGGGCAGGTCCTCCGGCGCCTTTGCCTCCGGCGCGGGCAACCACGGGGTCGTAGTCGAGGGCGGGATTGTTGAGCTCATAGAACCGCTTGAACCATTGCATAAATTCTAAATTATCCTGGTATTTAGCACGCACCAATTTCTCAACTGGCAAATGCTTGTCAATTTGAAGCTTGGTGAATGCAGTTTGGAGAAGCTTATAGTTACTAAGGAACTCGTAGTCCAACTTGGCTTCCCAATTAACTTTATTCAAAGGCACCTTTCCCGGATAGATGCGGTCTAGTAGCTGGCAGGCCACAGCACCTGAAGCTGTCTGCTCAACTTTGGTGAGATTCAGCTGCAATGTTTCATTTATCCAGTCAACAATTTCCTTGCGGCCCACGAAGTAACCTGCGTCCATCATGCCTATCGGAAGGTGTTGTGTAACATGAGCAACATGGTACGACCAATCGATCGCCGACATTGGTGTTACGATGCAATGAAAAGGAGCGGTAAGCGGCAAGGCAAAGCGGAAAATAGGGGACCTGGAGAAACACAGAGTGGGGCCAAGCAATTCCGTGATAAGTTGGGGTCGGGGTGCTACCGGACAAGTGTATACAAGACGCGACGAAGAATAGTAGCTTCGAAAATTCAGGCAAGCTACATTACGTCTTTACTTGAATAACGCGCACGATTGCCTGAAAGCATTCAATTATACGAACGGAAAGAGCACCACTAGGCCACTAGGAATGCCACGTTAGGAGTCGAGATGTTGTCAGGAGTTTGGACGTCCCAAAGACTACTTCAAAGCCTACCGATTGACGTTGTCATCTTGTAACCCTTTTTGCTTTGCTTGAATCGTTGGTAGATAGAAAAGTGCTTGCCTGGTGAGGAGCAAAGACGGCAAAGGCGAGGTTTCTGTTTCATATGGTTGTTGAGATGTCACGTCAATTTTGGGGGAAGCCTCCGAAGACACGATTGACCACGTTGGTAAGAGCTGTCCCTTCCGCGGAATTCACACACACAATGTAACGCACACCAGTCCCTCCCCCAAGCAAGCGCTGTGCCTTCCACTTCGCATGCGGGAGGCAAGGCAAAATCTGCCATACAGTTGCACGGGGTCCCGGGCGGGCCCACGGCGTCGGCGAGTTGCCCTTTCCTTGGCGAGGCCTGGGACCCGAAGGAGGAGGTGGAGATAAAGGGCATCACGGGCGGGAAGAGGTGAAGGCAGGGGTGGGCTTGCATGCATGCCTGACGTCGAAAGTCCGAGAGGAGGGACGGCAGAAAGGCAAGGTAGACAAAGGGGGGCGGAGGGTAGAGGGGAGCATTGGCGTGATCCGCCCTGTTTCTATGTTCCTCGAGCCGGGTGCGCCTTTCGGGTAGCGAGGAAAGCCAGGAGGATCAAGCACAATGTATTTTAAGGTTTTTTTATTATTTGTAGAATCATCTTCGTGCACTTACGGAGTCGAAACTCACAATGTCACAGTGCTAAAGAAGATGCTGGTGCATTGCCATCTCGCCGGTCGACAGAGATTGCTCCTGCGGTCCGGCTCCCCCAAGCCCTCTCTGTTGACATTGCTCCGTTTTGTTCGCCGTCTCCCATTAGAGCGCAGTCTCAGCACTGATGACGGCAACACTACTCACAGCGGTACTATAAAATTGGACAGTCAGCGCCGCGTCTTGCAGCGTTGTGACGAGTTGCAAAGCTATCTTCAGCCCATCAATGACCGTTTGCGAGGGCCTCTGGAAAAATGTAGCGACAAGGCACCTTTGCTTCCGTTCGTATTTTTGCTGGGCAATCATAGTAGTGGCAAGAGTTCTTTCGTCAATTATGTGTGTAATAGGCCCATCCAGACAGCAGGTGTCGCACCGACAGATGACAGCTTCACCATCATCGCTCCCGGACCCACGGATATCGATCAGGACGGCCCTTCGACCATCGGCGACCCCGACATGGGCTTTGCAGGCCTTCGCCACTTTGGGCCCGACCTGATCCATCACACTCAGCTCAAGATCCGCGCGGGCTTGGCGACAACCGAATTCATGCTCGTGGATTCACCGGGAATGATCGACAGCCCACATGCCTCCGCAAGCCAGCCGAGCCCCTCCTCGCTCATCAGCGCCTCAGACAAGGGAGATAATACGCGTTCTGCCAGAAATCACTTGGATCGCGGCTACGACTTTCAAGGCGTCTGCAGGTGGTTCGCTGACCGCGCCGACGTGATTCTTCTCTTTTCGACCCTGATAAACCGGGGACTACAGGGGAAACGCTGTCCATCCTGACCCAGTCTTTGGCGGGTATGGACCACAAGCTCTACATCGTACTGAATAAAGCTGATCAATTTAGAAAAATCCACGACTTTGCTCGAGCTTATGGCTCCTTGTGCTGGAATCTGTCCAAGGTCATTCCTCGAAAAGATTTGCCCCGCATCTATACCATGTGCCTGCCAGCAGCGTATCAGCGACAGCAAACTTCCCGTTCATCAAGACCCGCGGCCTTGGGTATTGAATCAGAGATAGAGGGCCCGTCGTCGGGGCTAGGACTGGCAGACCTGGAGAGGAGTCGGGAGGAAGTTGTGGGCGAGGTGCTGAAGGCCCCTAAGCGCCGCATCGACAACGTGATCACTCGTCTCGCTGATTCCGTCCATCTTGTGCAAATGCACGCTTTAGTCCTGGAAGCTCTCCGCAACGACTTTGCTCGTGAGCTTTGGAGATTTCGAGCGGGCGCTGCGAGTCTATGCCTAGCTGGCATGGGAGCTGTTGGGGGGGGTATGTACTTGGGAGTGGCGTTCCAGACCATATTGGCTTTTTCTGTGTTGTATGCGCTCGGGGCCGGAGGCTTTGTTTACGCCAATGAAAAGATGCTGAAAGAGCATGCAGCCGTTCTGGCCAGCCCCGAGGGCCTGAGACTGATTTTTGAGCGCCTGTATGCGCGGCCCGTGATGGAGAGCGACGAGTTTGTGAACTCCTTGTGGAAGCGCACGTTTCCGTCTCTGCAGATCATGCTGAACACGCAAGTTGGGCGGGACTTAGGAAAGCTTCCCAAGGTAAGCAAAGCGGAGCTCCAAGAGATTCAGTGCATACTCGAGGAGGAAGTTCCCGCGCTCCGGCGTCTCGCCGCTCCTGTGTCTTGGACCTTTAGCAAGTACACCAAAGACAGGGACGGTATGCCGGAGAGAGGTGGCAAATTTGGTGAAATCGGCCAGGTTCGCCCGTACTGTCATGGTAGACAAGGGAGAAATCATGCATCGACGCATGAAAATTACCATTCGTGGGGAAGAGCGTGCTTCCTTCCTTAGTAATGGAAAGAGAAGGAAATTAAAGTAGTCGGGTGCACGTTTAAAGTATCTTGAAAAAAAACTTTGTGAGGCTACTGATTATCGATTGCGATCTAGCTAGAGCGAACGCACGCCTTTTATCAATTGGAAGACCTCTTACAATGTGTACATGGCAATGGAAGCCTGGACAAATTACTCCACACGAGGATCATAAGAGCTTTGCCGATTACACAGGAAAGTCCCATACCACGTTGTGAGCCCATGTTGCTCAGTCGTGACAACCCTATCTGTCATCCGTGCCGATCCTTTTCTTGATTTCGATCAACTTGACCTTTGCATTCTCGTCTTCTTTTCCCTCCTTGCCTTCCACGGAGGCACAAGCACGGGGCTCTGGCCCCTCAAAAGACCAGTATTCCTCCACCCAACCAAGGGTCTCCTCATTCCCCTCGTTAGTCACTTCTGCTTCCCCCTGCCCGCCTGCCTCGCCGTCGAAGCATGTAGCCTCCGCCGGTGGCCTTGGGGCAGGCTCGGATGAGCCGACGGCTGAGGACGGAGGGGACGACGTAGTGGACGCCAATTCCGATGGCGACGGTAATGGCGGGGAACATATCAGCGTGGATGAGGGTATATATATCTTCGGCGGATAACTGTCTCTACCATTTACCTCCACATTACGCATGGTTTGACGCTGCTGATACATAGGCGCGGTCGTACGGGGCTTTTCCACACCAGACGGCCGTTCACGGGCTTCATGCGAGAGTGCCTCGTCTTCATGCTGTGCGTAGCTCTGCTCTAGCTCGTGGATGCTCTTGCTTCGTAAAGGGTCCCCGGCGTGCGAAGATGAGAACACATTTTTGGACGAGCCATGTCTTGAGAGGTCCCACACGGGGGGGACTTTCCCGCTTCCCACCGCCAAGTGGTCTTCCTGCGAAGTTTCCCCGGATGTTTTCAAAGCGAGGCCCGACGTTGCAGAGGAGGAGGAAGAGAGATTGAAGGAGCTCTCTGAAGAAACGACAGGCGTCGAGATCGTGGGGGCCGAGGACGTTGCTCGGCGAGAGCGCGGCTTCTGGCGTTTCTGCAAGGTCCTGAGGCCAAAAAGCAGGGCGAGAATCGCCACAACGATTGCGCTTACGCCAGGGGCGACAGAGCGAAGGAATTGAAAATGAAGTTTTTGCATCGTGACGACGCCAATATACAGGTCCTCATCTTTCAAAGCGAACAGTGGGAAGGAGGTAGACGACAATGCTGGAACGTGAAAGCGAAGCGAGCGTGGCGACGGTTTGTATCCTTGACATTGCCTGAAATTGAGGACATAAGTCCCTGGATTAAGACGCGACAGCGTGTTGGTGGACGTCAAAGCGACTTGATAAAAGAATCCATGCGAGCGGAAAACGTATGCAGCGGGAGACTTGTACTTGATGTCGACGTCGCACAGGGTTATACGCCGTGACACTACTTCCTCTCCGTCCATCGCCTCTCCTCGCCCGACTTCCTCTTGTTTTTTGTGATCTTGCGCCGTATTATCACCAGTCCTGTCGGCCCAGCGTACGCTGAAAAGTCGCGATGTTGTGTCGACTGTGACTGAAGCCATCGTCTGGCATCGAATAATGCAGCTAGTCTGGCCCCTGTGGAGTAGCAAATGTGCACAGGCGTCAGATTCAGTAGGTCAGGTAGCATGTAGCACGTAAGCTGGCCATAGTGTGGCGCCGCGTTTCGTCTCGCGCCTAAGCACCCAAGGTGTCCAGGAACTCATGTGAGAGAAGTCGAGCAGGTAGAGAGAGGCGTCGCCGATGGCGAGCTCCGTCATGGGCGAGAGACGGGCGACGAGGCGGGCCTCTCGCGGCGCAAACATTAGCACGTCGAGAAGGGAAACGCGATCGTCACAGCCTCTCTATCTGTGCATAGGCCTACACAATCATAGGCCATTCTTGGCCTGATATCGGTGCGCAGTCAACTGCCTGGGCGATCACGGGGCGGCCCATTGCTTTCAACAAGCTATTAGTCGAGTCCTTTACCATGCGGAGGCGTCGGGACCCGACAAAACTGCTCGCTCACTTCATTCAAGAAAAGAAGAAAATTGCCTTTCTTGTGGGTGCAGGCCTTTCCGCCGCCTCGGGCGTGCCAGTTTTTCGTGGTGAAGATCCGAACGCTATTTGGGTCAAGCGGGTTACCTCCATGGGGACAAAAGCTGCTTTTCTGCGTGATCCCGTGACGTGGTACAACGAATTTTGGTTTCCGCTCTTCAAACACCAATACACGCGAGCTTCTCCGAACGCGGGTCACGAAGCTCTCGCTCGCTTGAGTAACTTAGACCCAAACCTTTTGGTTGTCACGCAGAATATCGACTCGCTGAATCGACAGACTCGCGAGGCGTGGGCTCACCAAGACAAACTTGTCGAGATCCACGGCCGGCTTGGCTTATACCATTGTTCTAGCAATAATTACTGCATTTTAGCGAACGAGACCTGGGCACAAGCTATCGATGTGTTCGGTCCTGAGCTTGCCGAGCAGATCGAGGGCGGTGGTGCCGACAGCTCGGATCCTGTAGTTTTGACGCACGTGCCGCGATGTACAGAATGCGGAACTGGTTATATGATGCCCTTGGCACTCATGTTTGACGAAATGTATGATAGCCACGCATTTTATCAGAGCGATAAGGCCTTGGCGGCATTTGAGGAGGCCGACGCTTTGGTGTTTGTCGGTACCTCCTTTCAAGTCAATATCAGCAACCTTGCAATCGAGGCTGGGCCCCGAAAACGGGGCATACCCATTTTCAATTTCAATATTCGAGATGGGCTAGCGAAAGGAGGAGGAAGACGCTACGATGTTTTTAACATTATTGGTCCTGCCGAGGAGACGCTGCAGAAACTTCTCGAGCAAGTCGAGGCCTGCTTGGAGAAGGATAGCCTCGGGCGAGTCGAAACAGAAAAGCATCGAGAGGTGCTGGGAGGCACACTCTGCGTTGGGAAAGCAGATTTTCGAACTACGCATGAAGTTGGGAACACTGTGTCAAATCACGTGGTCTGCAACAAGTGTCTATCGCAGCCCTCAGCAAACGTTCCTGCGACGCCATTTACTTCGAGCGACCAGCCAGGCCAAGCCAAAAGCGGACCCTCCTACGCATTTGAGACATTTCCTCAGCCGATTTTTTCTTTCCCATTTTCAGAGGAAGACGTGGAAATTGATTTCAATCCTTGCTACGGCCGGTTGTCTCACCCAGATTCTAGGTTGGAAGCAAATATTGATAGCACTTGGGATAGACTCAGTGAAGAAAGAGAGGCACAGGGGTGCTCTGCCCTTTTCAATGCGGTTAAATTTCGACTGGCTGGCTGCCTTTTAGTGAAAGAAGGAGAAGCGCGTCCAATGAAGCTTTTGCTGGAGCTGTGGTTGACGGATTACAAAACAGCGCGCGGCACCAATCATGCTTCGATTGCGCCTCTTCTGCAGGCAGACGGACTTGCCGCCCACAAAGACGCACAGGTTTACCTTTCCCAGAAGTTAGGTGTGAGTGCCATTTTATGTACGCAAGACGGGGACTTGGTGTTCATTGAACGAAGCACCAAAGGTGTCGCAGATTTCCAGGGCTATATCGACACGCCAGGCGGACACCCAGAGCCAGGGAACCTAGGCCTGGAATTCCCACTGTCTCCTCCTTCAGCATTTACACTTATTCAAACGTTGCATGACCCAGCAAATGCCGCGCTGTTGAAACAACGCATCCGTCATGAGATCTTCACATCGGCAGCTCAAGAGGTCGCTGACGAGGTGGGAGTGCCGCTAGACAAGTTGGAAACTCCCAAGCTTTTGGGGCTGGTGAGACAGCTCGAGTTCGGCGGTGTTCCAAGCCTGACTTTCTTGGTAAATTGTCAATGTCGGACTTCGGATGTGCACAAATATTATGCGGCAGGACCTAAGGAGGGCAATGAGTCTACCAAACTGCTGTTCATAAATAAACAAGGTGTTACAAATTTTCTGACAATCCCAGACTTGAAGCTTGCACCTGCGGCACGAGGAAGCCTGGAACTCTTCATAGAACACACTTTGTAACTTATCACTTTAAATGCGCACTGATATGGACTCGAGAGTATAGGCCAAACTTGCTGAAATCTCCCTTATGTGATGTATGTAGAGTTGAAATTGTCCGTCCCCTTTGTACAGAGTTTTTTAAGAACCATCTTCCTAATCGCAATGATGCCAAGAGTAGCAGCATCTTTTTTGAGCCGGTTGAAAATAGAGAGAGTGTGAAACAGTGCCAAAGATACCACATTTTAAGGCTTCAAATACCTTGCAAATATCATTTGTAAGTGTGCCGGACAAGAGGACGAAATTGAGGTGAGTTGATGAAGGACATTCTCAGATATTTACATTATGCCGTGAGAGCCTACATCGTAAGGTCGGTCCGTCCCGTGACTGCTGTCTGGTCAGAAAATTCTCACTTTAATTTGGTCCGCAAGCGGAGCTCATATGGACTCTGACAAGTCATTCATTGTTTCCACCGTAAGCTTGCTACTCTTTGGTCGAAATCATAATTTTTAGATTCCTCTGTAAACGTTCTCGGGGGAAAGGAGGTTGAACAAGTTGCCGAAGGCGCACGAAAGGGTCAAATGAACTGTCCTGGCCCTTTTCCTTACATTTCACAATTGATTACCAATCTTGCTTTTTTTAGTTTTTGGGGTTTTTTGTATGGTTCACTTTTTCCATAGCAATGTACCATGAAGATCGGTCAATTATGCTGCTGTTTTCGGATGGTATTTCCACATTAGTTGGGCGGAAGACCGACATTTGTTGGCGGAGACAAGCTAAGCAACTTTTCCAAGCTTGGAAACGCGCTTCTAATTCGCTCATGCATTCCAAAGTACTTGCTTTAACCCAGAAGGTGCATCAAGTTACCAAGCCGTCAAGCTGTCTGTGCAGCTCTGCGTCGAGTAATTTGCGGGCTCAGTCACTAACACGACTCGGCGATGATCCAGGCCGGGCTCTCGCGATTCAGTACACCATCCTGTCAGCGTCTTCACACATGTTACACGACAATTCAATGTTTACAGGAACTTTGATGCAGGAAAACTGCCATGATATCCACTTGTCACTGGCGTCCGAAATAGTTGTGGCTGCTTGCCCGAAAGATAGAGTTTTACGGGTGATAGACGTAGCAACTGGGACAACGTACTCAACCTTTGGAGATACAGCCGCTTCGGGCCTTGCTCCCGTCCGCGGAACACAAACATCCGAAGGATTGGGCACAGGGGGCGACTACGTCATTTCAAGTCAACTTTTTGAGCAAGCCCTGGTTTTTCATCGCTGGGGCAAGGCTCAGCCGCTGTTGAAATGTCGGGTGTCAGAGTCAGTGGGGCCCGTCGTTACTACACCAGACGGATTCTTCTTGCTCGCGGGGGGGCGATCAGGCCAAATTTATGCGTGGGAGATAGCTTCAGGTTCCCTTGTAGCGAATTGGGATGCGCACTACAAGGCAATTAGTTGCATGGTCATGACAAGTGATGGCGGCTTTTTGATCACAGGCTCGGAAGATACTACTGTGCGGGCGTGGGCCCTTTCGGACATATTGGCCGCCGAGCGTACAAAAAACGATGGAACGAAAACAGGTGAGAGAAACACATAAATACGGCGGTATTCCTCAGTGTGGGGTCTACGTAAGACCTCGAACGTGAGTGCTTGTGGCCCCAATGACGGACAGGAAGCGGAATGACGACCATGTGATGCGAACACGTATATTTTACGATAGCTTGACTACCATGTGAGAGCATTGAACAAACTGATATAATGAGACTGATGGTCGACCAACGTTCGTGGTAGTATCGGGGGATCAAAATTTTCCATATCACCCACTGCGCAATCGCAGATTCTGCAATAACGTTATAAAAATGACATATCTATTTACTCGAGGCATTATATTTTCTCATGACACTACAGCTTGCATTCGTCCTTTCTGCTCTTGGTCCAATCATTCCTTACCGGTTACGGGCTTACACTGCGGGCAGGGAGGCCCGACCTGTCGGATTGTCTCCTGCTCCTTAGACCACCGAGTGCATATCTATGAGCTAGCGAACAAAGATGGGGCCCTGTGTACGCTTCAGGCGCCGTCAGGGGTAGCATGCACGTCCCTGGATCCAGGAGAGAAGCACTTATTAGTTGGTGGGACAATGGGCGATATCTTTGTCATTGATATGGACGTGGTATGCCAGGCACGGACGGCGAGTCGCACTCTTGTGCAGTTTGTGGGAACAGTCGGACCGATTGGAAGCAGCAAGGAAGATTGGAGAAGGCTGGCGGGTCATCAAAAGGCGGTGATGGCTCTCACCTTCACCTGGGACGGGCGAATCGCGTTGTCAGCGTCGGAGGACGGTAGTTTGCGATGGTGGCACATGGACAGTCGCCAGTGCGTCAGGAGAGTGACATTTGACAATGGCGGCCCTTTAACTGGTCTCCTTCTGCTCCCGCGTCCCGCAGCTTTGCTTCACGTTATGCCTAAAGTGGTGCTTCCAGCACCGCTTCAGCCGTTAAAAAAATATGGCGCCATCTCCGTAACTAATGAGAAAGATGACTTGATCTTTTTGAACACCAGGACTCCAAAATGCAAGACACCGGACCCTTACCGTACGGAGTGTACGTCACTATTGCTTTCCTTCGAAAAGCTATACGATGCGGCGCTAATGACAAGGGATGCCACCTTTGAAGAAGTGGGAGAGCGTTCCAGAAAGCATGACGCGTCGATCAATGTGAGTATTCAGGGATCAAGTAAATTCTCTAACGCGGACAATTGCCTGGATGCGGGAATCAAAGCCGCCAGAAAGAAGTCCAAGCGACACATAAGAAAAGATCGAATTGTGGGACAGACTTGTAGGCAAAAAAAGTAAAATGACAGCTACGTAGTGCGATAAGGATAGTAGATGTGTTTTCAAACATCTTGAAAATAGGCAGCTTTCAAACATGACTCTACTCCGGCAACTTCTGTCATATCATTCACCACTCTTTTACCTTCCAAGTTCATATACGGAGATGCGCTCAAAAAATGAAAACCAAGCGTAAGCCATCGTGAGCGCAAAGAAGGATAAGATGACAAGCCAATTACTTAGGCGCACCGGCATGTCCTCTGTCAGCTGCGCCCGTGCCAATGCCAGAGTGGTCAAACCAAAAGCAACAAAATAGCTTTGGACCGCCGCACGGCGCATATTTCCATCAGTTCCACCTCTGAGAACGAACAAAAGATACGCTTGTGCCAAAAGGAAGCAACCGAAAACTCGCATTGTTACAAACGCGACACGCGCCGTACCACCTTCATGACGGCTGTGGAAGCCATCCGAGGAGTGGTGGAGAAGATACACGAGTACTTCCGGAAACAAGGCGCTGAGAAGGCCAAGTGTAAACATGATGCCGGCGTGAATTGCGAAAAGCTTGTTTACTCGCTTCTTTGCGTCTCTACCTTGGCCGAAAAAGGAGCCTGCGCTAAAAGTTGATGAATGAGCACGAGCTGATGTCGAAGACATGCGGTGCATGGCAGCCCTTTCCAGTGCCTATCTTGTCACTGCCTCCACAATAATGGACTTATTGTATTTATGTGATAAGAGAGAGCTAAAGTAATCAAAAATGACTCTAGTTTTCAGGTTTCATGGTGGCTCCTTGCCATCGCGCAGGCGCTTCCTTGTCCCTGTAGGTTCTCCTTGCTCTTTTTTGGGGGCCGTATCCCCAACTAGATGAATTACTCACCGACAATGATGGTTGGTACACAAAACATCCGGGAAATTACTGTTAGCGTGAGACATCGTTCACAATGAGGCGGCCATGAGGACAACAGGGAATTCGCGCCCGCCCCCTCGGCGATATTCGGGGCTTTGTACGATCCGATCTGTTCGCTCCTAGTCGTGCCGCCCTCGAATACAACACGTCCCCACGAGATCGATATCCACACCGCTCGTTGTCTCTAATACTTCTTCATTAAAGTCATTTAACAAAATCACAAGACAACAAAAACAAAGGGCCACAAGTACCAAATTGTGCCACTTGGTATGTTTTCTCTCTCAGTGTTGACAAGCTATTTGAACAAAATTTACATGTACACCCCCTTGAGCCTTCACCGGTCTCAATCGAGGCGAAGATTTCATACCTGAACACGTGAGTAAATACTGCTACTACTACGTCGGCTACTGCCACTCACTTGGGCATGTCCCATTCCCCGTGACTCCTTTTACACGATAAACAGGCGTAGAAATGCCTCTGGTCTAGTCAGTACTTTAATTCGTCTTCTTTGACGAGGTTAACCGCGATCCAACATCTCTTCTCCCATTTGATCTATCGCCCTGCTTTTTTTCCTTTGATATTTTTTCCATTTCTTGTCTATGCAGACAGACGCGCAGAAAAATGCCTACTACGATGAATGCGAGCCCGCTCATCCACATCCACCATTGTAATATATCGTCAAACTCAAGTTTTTGAAAATTTTCTACTGCTTTGACACTCTTGGCCAGCTGATGAGCCGTGTTAATGAGTGATATAACCTCGTTGCGTTGGAAGGAAAGGCTGCCCTCAAGAGTTCTATCCTCTGGTCTCCCTAGCACAATTTTGATAGCGGTGCCCAACCCCAGAATCTGTAATTTGCCCCAAAGGCGACATTTTTCACATCCAACGCAATCCATGACACGCGAAATGTTGTGGAAACGGACAAAAAAATCCTGTCGCAGCTTGTGCAACTCGCGCTCTTCCTCTGCAGCGGCCTCAGCCCCGTCTGTCAAACCTCGAGGTTGAAACATGCCGCTCTCGTCGAATGCCCGGTGGCATTGATCTGCGGTGCTAGTATTGGAAGATGTGCGAACAAGGTTTTGAACTGCACTACGTACACATTCATCATCTTCCGAGTTGCCCGTGTCGTAGTCGTAAAGCAGCAGCTCAGGTCCAGCCTTGTTTATGGCACGCAAAAGGAAAAGATAGGTGAAATACAAATTGTGAATGCGCTCCGGATGCTTGCCCACTTTCTCCACGAATAGTGCTGTGTTAGGAAACCAGCAGTCTTGAGCCTTGTCGTAATATTCCAACGCCAGATGCGTGGAGATAGAGGACTGCAGGCCTGCGATGAGACGATAGAAGACGCGCTTTTCCAGGCAATGTCCACCTGCCTCCAGCTCTCCTGGTGACAGTCCAAAACAATTTTCATAAACAGCATTCCATGCGCGACGTGCCGAAGGTCCTGCATATCCCGTAAAACGTTCAGGGTTGCGCAAGAGATTGATGTATGTCATCCCCTGGTCCTCCTCTTCCTGTTCGATCCAAACCCGAGCGTTGTCGCCCTCTTCCCACCCAGCAAATGCATCCACGCCTACCATAGCTTCCTTCCGATCGACCGCGCCCAGATGCATTTCCATTCTGTCAGTAGCCGTGTCTGATTCTTTGAGGCATTCCCGCACTGCCCGACCCTCCGCATCTCGCTCGATCCACACCGGCGGGATCTCGTGGGCTTCACATTCCACTACGGCGCAGTCTCGGATGGAGCACATCATATCCTCGTGCCAAAAGGGGCAATCTTTGTTCAAATTCACTTTGAAATATCGAAAGAAGGTACGTTGGGCTAGATCTGTCAGAAGCGGAAAAAAATGCAATATAGTGGCCTGATTGACTGTATCAAAATCGCAGCCACAATCTCCTACGGATCCGACTAAATCACAGGTCTGACAGACGCGGGAGCGGAAGAAACTCAAGGCATGGAGACTCGTTAGCCTCTTTCCGCCCTGCCGTGGGATTTAATGTAAAATCGTGAGAAGTCGATCAAGCATTAAGTTTTTGAGTAAACGATACCGAGGTTTACAACATACTTCGCAAGAAAGAATCTACAGCAGTGCCCACTTACCTCAGTTTGGGCGTACAATTGCCCCACAAGGAGGAAAATCCC
Organism: Microchloropsis gaditana; assembly: GCF_000240725.1. Classification (NCBI taxonomy): domain Eukaryota; class Eustigmatophyceae; order Eustigmatales; family Monodopsidaceae; genus Microchloropsis; species Microchloropsis gaditana. The sequence continues at coordinate 121,541 of NW_005803952.1, forward strand.
CCAGAAGAAAAGCAGACGCGGCTTCAGCATCCACCACATTTCGATCAGAAAGTATTGGGAAGTAGGAACCTGCGGGTGCTTGGCATGTGTTTCACGTAAGTCGTATGCATACCAGTTGAAGTTTTGCTCAATCCGGATCGGCAAAACATCAAGTAGGTCATTTCGAGCACTTCACATGCTAGGTCTTTCCATTTACACAGTGGTGCATGCATTGATGCAAGTCCGGGATGCCCGTCACTCTGTGGAACTAATGCAAGTAGCTCACGGTAACGGCCCCCTGCTCGCCAACAACTTGTAGGTCGTCGGAATGGAACTATCGAACTCGATCTAGGTCCCAAACTTGTAAAAGAAGATGCCGAATGCAGCGGGAAAACAAAAAATGCTAGCATAGACAGAACAAGATAGTCTACAATAATTGATTAACTACTTCGGACGCAAATCACATTCTCTGAAGGGCCTTCAGCTGAGGCAGTATCCTTTACTGAGGCGGCGTAAAAGCGAGACGAGCACCACGAGGTCTACCGGCTATTGATCCATTTTCACTAAGTTTCCCTGAATGACAGTGAATTTTAGCTCGTCATGGGCTCGTTACATGGCGCACGCATGACTGTCTATTTTTTTATACCGACGGGTGTACAATTTTCCATCTCGTCATGGCCAATTATCCGAATGCCGAGGCCCGGACAATGTGGATCTCCCCAAAATTGCTGGGTATGGAGCTTTGTTACCTCTCGACCGAGTTGATACTTCACAAAGCTGTGAGAACATGTATATACCTGAAATTGATCTCGTCGCTGTAAATGATAGACAAAGCAGGACATCATTTTTTTTCGGCATTCAGCTTTTAAAATACGTCGCAAATGCCTGTTGAATCTGCGTTCATCGATCAGAAGACGTAGCACTCTAAGTGCGTAACCACAAGATTTTATATTGCAGCTTGTTTTGAGATTTCTAACGTTTATGTGATTTATAAAATTCGAATTCGAGCGGGGCCCTCCAAATGCCAGGCTAGTTTTCAATATAAATTAGAATTTAAAGTCTGCAGCTCGTTCAAATTTTAGTGATAGGACGTAATTAAAAAACTTAATACTTTATCCCGTTGCTATATTACCAAAATATCCGCGCTTCGGGGACATTACACCTAAATATTGTCGAATGATAGAAATGTGTCTGCTAAGGACCTTTCCTGTGCGCAGATAATTGTTGAGTTGAAATTGGTTTAAAAAATCTCCATAGAGAGAAAAAATATGCAATTCACACTTCTCTTGCACCACAGGCTTTCCTGCTCACCACGCCCTACGTGAGGCATGCTTGCATTAGCACAAGCGGATTCCGGACAACATAACATAAAACTGATCTAGTGTTTAGAATAGTATAGAATGACCACGTTGAATCATGAAGGATGATTTTTAACACCAAGTGATCATCGTCTTTTATACACGACGAAAGAGTTTTCAATTGTCACGCTTAATTGTGCAATGCACCGTCGGAGACTCCTTGTAAGGATACCCGGAGGCAAGTGCACGAGAACCTCGCTAGGGAGCAGACCAGCATTACAGCAAGTTGCGAGCAAGTGGTAGAAGCGGCGAGCAGTACCAACCATGAGATGCCCCTCAGTGTTTTCACAGGTACGATTTAAGTGCGTGCAAAACGTTTTGATCACATTAGTCGAACGAACGAGCCGCGCTCCTGCAAACTCACGTGACCATTTCGTCCTAGGCTTCCTGACCTAGAGGTGTGAAAAGCACAAAATCTCTTATAACTGTTTCTTTTCAGGAATAGGAAAGCGGGGAGAGAAGCACGTAGGCCGCAATATATGCAATCGTTAGGGTTGTGTATCTTTTAGGCTAGTATTAGATAGCTGCAGCGTCGGACAAGGAGATGGAAGACGAGCCGCCTGAGACGCGATCGCGCAATTACCAGCAAGAAGCCTTGGTAAAGGCCCGACGCACTAACATTGTTATGTGTGGTGCGGCGGGGATTGGTAAGACCCATGTGGCCATGTCCTTGCTGCGTGAGGCGGACTATAGCGACGGGAAAGTGGCATTTTATCTCGCTACCACACGGCATCTTGCTGAGCAACAGTGGCAGCGCATATGTAATGGCACGGCTTTGCTCACAAAGCTCTGTGTGGGAATGGAGTATGATCTGTTGAGCAAGAGCCAATGGCAGACGCTTTTCCGACAAAATCAGCTTGTGGTCTGCACACCACAGATCTTGCTTAATGTGCTTGACAAGGGACACGACTACATTACGCTGCAGCGCATCAATTTGCTCATTCTTGACGAATGTCACAAGGCGCGCCGAAATCATCCTTATGCTCTACTGATGCACCAGTACGGGCGCGGAATCGGTAAAGGGCCTTTGCCAAGAGTTTTCGGTATGACTGCCACGCCAAGCAAAAACTGTCATCAAATCCTACATTGTGCTTTGCATGTATGCCCCCAGGAGGACGTCAAAAAATTCGCTGCCAAGGCACCTCTAAAGGTAATCTTTTATAAAGAAGGCAACCACATCAGTTGGGAGGAACAAATGCGTTGGGAGGAACAAATGCGGAAAATCAAAGAGTTTGGCGCTCAAAGGGAGTTTTCTCTGTCCGGAATGACTGAAAAGGGGACAGGGATACCCTTTAAGTGTTCAAAAGGAATGGACGAGAGCAGCTACTTGGCCATAAGCGACTATAGTGAAAACTTCGTTGACGATGGCTTTCATGAGAATCAGGCCCTTCAAATTCAATTCGATGATGATACCTTTAAAATGAGCTCGGAAATTGGCAAAATTCTTAAAGAGGTGAAGTCTCACTTGCCCTCCATGGCCAAGAACAAAAGTCTCACAGAGAAAATACTTTGGCGCACTTATAATGATGTGGGAGTCTGGTTTGGATTGCGTCATATTTTATTGGGGTTGGAGCATTGGATTGGGACTGTGCCGAGTTCAAGCGCAGAGCGTGACGTAGAGGAGGGTGTCTTGGCGCGCAAACTTGCCCTTTATCTGAAAGAAGTCCTGCCGAAAGCTGTAAAATTGCGACGGATTCGACTGCTGGACCGCGTGGAGAAACTTATTCAGTGTCTCCATGAGCGGTGGCAGCAGGACAGGGAAAACTTCAGGGCCTTAGTCTTCGTGCAGCGTCGAACTACCTGCCGCGTTCTTTATGAATTTTTAAACATGTGGGATTCGTTTGCCGGGCTGTGTGGGTTTGTCATCGGTCAGGCGAGTGCCAGCGGCCTAACGACGTTTGGTCTGAAGCGAAAATACAAGAGGGCAATCAAGGAATTCGCCTCCGGAAAATTAAAGATCTTAGTTGCCACTGATGTTCTTTCAGAGGGCATCGATGTTCCGGATTGCAGCCTAGTTGTGGCATTCGACACTATTGCAAATTCCACAGCATTCGTACAAATGCGCGGACGTGCACGGCAGCACAATGGAGGAGCCTTTGTCCTATTTGCTTCGGATCAAGGAGGACTGGAGAGACTATTTGATCTTGAGCAAGGTGCTGCACTTTTTGAAAAGGATGTAGATGACATGGAGATGAGCTACCTTGAACGTAGAGACATGTCCTTTGCCCACTTTTTCCCCCAGTTTTCCTATGCTGTTCCGGCGACAGGGGCGACGATCACTTTGAACAATTCAATAAGTCTCCTCACTCAACTTCTTCAGTGGAACAAGGATTGCGTCAGCTATCAGCTGTTGCCCACCGTCGAATACAGTGAAAGAGTCGTTTCCGGAGAAGGAGTCATGTTTAAGTGCCTTCTGACGCTCCCAGATGTATTTGGTCTACCAGTGTTTGAGAGTTCATTTTTCCCAGCAAAAATCATCGCGCGCGCTGTGGCCGCATATCATGCCTGTATTGAATTCCACAGATGTGGTTTCGTTGACGACGACTTCAATCCAGTGCGGGAGTCTTTGCAGCTAGAGGCCTACGAGCATTTCATCCCCGAATTTTATGGTTCACAGGTGGTGAATGAACGGTTGGAGATTAAGACTCAAGCCTTTGCTCATTTCGGGGTAGGGCCCGTGCTTGAACATGAGGCCTCTGCGGATTTGTCGACAGACCTGTCAGCTGGTAGTGCAAAAACTTCATTGGAAAAGGAGACACAGGAGAGGGTAAATTCAGGAACAACAAGGGTAGCCACGGATGCAGCAAGCGCTTTAGGTTTGACATTACTAAGTGGGAAGACAGATCGGGCGAATCATTACGTCTATCGACTCTCGAAAGATGCAGGTTGTGTTGGATTTATAACGGATACGTTGCTTCCCGAAAGCTCTTTGCGAGCAGAGGATTTGTCATCAACTCCTGCGCAAGCCGAGCAATTGTCGGTTACAGAGGTACAACTTTTAGCACAGTGCCACGTTGCAATGCTTTTCTTTGTAATCCATGGTGCCAGCGCTTTCAACATAGAGTTCGGACCGATCCTGCAAATCGACAAAGGGTGTAATTCCCTTGGAAATTGTGACGAAACACGGCAGACGGGAGAGAAGACGCCACCAGCCGGAGGGGCAGAGAAGGGTATCGACAAAAATAATGAGCCTTGTGATGGTAGCGATGGACTTCAACCTGATGTGGACTGTGACATGGCATCTAAAGATAAGAATGGAAGACAATATCCGCAATCCTGCTCGACAGATCCTGCTCGCGGGAAATATGAAGACGCAAGAGAATATCTCATTCCTCAGACACATCTGGAACAATCTCGTCGAAAATGGTCGGGAAGGTGTACGGGGATTGATGAAGTAGAAGGACATGGTAAGGATTGGTTCGCAAAATGTATGATGCCGAAAGCTGCATGGGACAAAGGGTATGTTCTGGTGCCGATAAAACCCAATGGAGAAATTGATTGGGTACTCGTCAAGACACTCGCCCAAAGCTCTCCTTCTCGGCATTTGGTGCACGGACGAGGAGATTACTGGCCCCTTCCATCTTTTGATGCGGCTTCTATTCACAACGACCTGCTCCTTACGTGCAGCCCGCTGACAGGTCGACCAAAACTATGGGGTCCGATTCAAATAGTTGAGCAGAAAACTTTGGCTGAAGAACGTAAAGCGAGAGCGGCTCAGGCGACTGCTTCCGCACGTAAAAGAAATTTGTTAGAAGAAGATAAGGACGGAACAGTGGGGAATCCTTCTGTCTTCGAGATGTCTACAGCCGGCAAAAATACTATGCCGGCGGTGGACAACGGGTTGCCCGGGAACATCGACCAAGGTCCACGCAAGAAGCTGAGAAGCGGGCAAGATCGGGACATTATCTCGTTAGAGAGGGAAGGGTGCAGTCAAGACGAAGTGGAGAATGGCCCTGCAGTAAATGATGTTAGCAGAGGCGATGCTGTGGAACGAAGAGCTATGCAATCGGATGATTTGCTACCGCACCTCCATCTGTCTGAGTATCCGGTTGAAATCTGGGACAGATGCGACCAGCAACAACCCCTGATATTAGTTGAAAAAATTTTGGATAGCTCCTATCGTTTTCGTGCATTATCACGCGACGGCAAATTTGGTGAGAATGATGATAATGAACCGCGCTCTGAAATGCAACGGAACACCATCTCCAGACGTCGGCTAGTGGCCCCGCAACTATGCACCTTAATTAGAATCCCCCGGAGCCTTTATGAGGCCTGTCAGGCAGCACTCCCACAGGTTTGGCGGCTTGAAATCGCCCTAAAGGTCGAATCTCTTATTCAAAGCGTAGGAATTCCAGTAAAAGATTCCTCGATCATTCGCGAGGCTATCTGCAAACCAGACTATGAACGTTTGGAAGTTCTCGGAGACATTTATCTTAAATGGGTGATGACATGCGTGGTACTGCGTAAGGAGCCGTACCTTCTGCGTGAGAGTTTGCTGCATGACTTTCGATGTAACTTAACTTGCAATCGCCGTCTTGTGCGTGCAGCTTTACAGCGAGGGCTTGATGGTCACATCGTACTGCGTGCGAAAGTAGTTAATGAGCCGTATCGTCACTGGGCTCCTTCTTTGATGGCGCCACTCGCCGCAAGCGCTTCCGAAGTAAATGTGAAAGTTATAGCGGATGTTGTTGAAGCGCTAATCGGAGCTTATCTTCTTGACGGTGGACCCCGGGCAGCGGATGCATTCCTCCGGTGGCTGGGACTGCCAGTGATGTGTGAGAGAGATGTCTGCCAGCAACAGCGCTCGAGTATGCCCGGACTATCAGACGCACCAGCTGCCTTTTTCACAGCTGGTCCACCTCCTAGAGACAGAGTGAAATTACAAAAAGCATACTGGCCTCTTTTACACCGGTGTTGTCAATGTTGGAAGGAGGAAAGCCTTGCCAACACGCCCCAAAACATACATCCTAAGGCAGTTCCCAAGCCGGCCACTGATTTGGTCCTGAAAGTGACAAAGCTTGAGAATTTTCTAGGGTATACATTCCGGAACAAGTGGCTCGCCCTACAAGCTTTAACACATCCATCACACTCTCAGAAGCATCGGCGCTCTGAAAAGGGCCAAGGCCACACCATTTTCATTTCTGACTATCAGCGCTTTGAGTTCCTCGGTGATGCGCTCCTGGACCTCATGGTCATGGTACAAATCCTTTACGAGAACCCTGATTCACCTCCAAAGCCTTTGCACGTAGAAAAGGGGGTAACTGTCAGTAATGAGCACCTTGCCAGGCGGGCACTGGAGTGGCTTCAGTTGCATCGCTTCTATGATTCAGATAGCATCGAGCTGAATCGCTGCGTAGAAACTTATGCCAACGACGCTATTGCCTTTGCTCAAGGCATTGATGAATGGAATCCCTCAAAAAATGGAAGCGGACCTAAAGCTTTGGCAGATGTGTTAGAGGCGCTTATCGCTGCTGTTTTTATTGATACTGCTGGAAACATAGAGCATTTAGTGGAGATATTTTTACCCCGTCTTCGCCGCAAGTCGGCTTTTGAAGAAGCGGAGGACTCCAGGGACGCTCGTGCAGGGTTGGCAATGGAAATGCAGTGGAAGTTGCAAGTATCATCAATCCACGAGCTTACGGTAGAGCTGCGTGAGTTCTTCCCAATTTTGATAGGAACGTGTCGGAGAGAGCTAGCGCTCGAAGAGGATGACTTGTGCCGTGAAAGTCTTGTAAAGGAGCTGACCAAGAGCATTCCCGTTGCACAAGGATCCGAGGAGGTTTCATAACCCATGTGATCCTATTCAAATAAAAAAAATCCTTGAAATGCCGACAAGAAATACACACATGTATATGAAGAGAACTCTCAAATTCATCAGACGGCAGAGACTGAAGATGATAAATTTGCCGGCGCTTTTGTACTTTACGAAAGATTAAAGAAAAATTGATAAGTACAATGTAACATCATAAAGTGGCAATGAAAGTGCGAGGATGAACACCGAAATCCGAAGATTGACGACGTACACATGTATATCCCCACAGGTTGTCGTGGTGGTAAAACCGAGACTGTACGATGACTCAGAAGCGACCCTTTTACCTTTCATATTAATGTAAATTTTCGAATGACTTCCCGCTAGGAAGGTGCGTGAAACGCGTATGATTGATTTCGAAATACCCTGTGACATCCCAGCAATATTGAGGAAAGTAACCATCTTGATTGTGCGGAAAGCCACGGATAAGAACGTTCAGCGTAAGTATTTTAATCGTAAAAAATGACGAAAGCAACATTGTGGTTGGCGTAACATATACACCTCTGCAACAACTTTCCGCGCTAATACTGCCCCAAAATTATTCTTTTTCAGAGCTGCGGAACACCGCGCAAATATTAGATTAATCCATCTTCTATCATCCATTTCGAAGCCATTTTCGCATAATACGAAAGGATGATATCGCAACCTGCACGCTTGAAGCATGTCATCGTCTCCAGAACCACATCCTTTTCATTAAGCCAGCCCCTCTCGGCAGCGGCCTTGAGCATGGCATACTCGCCTGACACATGGTAGGCGGCGATAGGTAAGTTTGTGGCCTGTTTCAGCCGCAAAATAACGTCCAAGTACGGCATACCAGGCTTTACCATAAGAAAATCAGCTCCTTCAGCCGCATCCAATGCAGCCTCCAAGAGAGCTTCACGCCCATTGGCGGGATCCTGTTGGTACGTTTTTTTGTCTCCGAAGCCGGGATGAGAATCAAGTGCGTCCCGGAAGGGACCATAGTAAGCGGACGCGTACTTAGCAGTGTAAGACATGATTGAAACGTCCGTGAACCCCTCCGAGTCCAGCGCCCGTCGCAAAGCGCCCACGCGTCCGTCCATCATGTCGCTGGGGGCAACTATGTCCGCGCCTGCACGTGCCTGGCAGACAGCTTGCTTGCAGAGTTGCTCAATGGTCTCATCATTTATAATCTTTCCATTCAACACAATTCCATCATGTCCTTGATCTGAGTACGGATCTAGAGCCACATCTGTCATCACAGTAACATCTGGAAAGCGATCCTTTATCATAGCGATGGCTCGAGGTACGATACCGGCCGGGTTGTACGCCTCTCGACCATCGTTCGTCTTCAGACGATCCTCAACTTTCGGGAATAACACAAAAGTCTTCACACCGAATTGAAGGGACTCGGCTACCTCAGCCATCATGCCCGCGAGGCTGAAACGTTTTTGACCAGGCATAGAGGGGATTTCGGTCTCATAGCGCTCTTCGTGGATGAATAGCGGGTAAATGAAGTTCCGAGGAAGTACAATATTTTCACGCACCATGGCACGCAATGTCTCAGACTTCCGATTCCTCCGAGGGCGAGCCATCTGGGGAACCCATACACCGCCTTGGTTATTAGTTGTTAAAGCCGGTGAGCTTCCAGCCTTTCCGTCAAAGCCTTCAAGCGGGGGCAGAGGTCCCAGTGTAGTCGGCCCAGTAATTGAGTCAGTCTTGACTGAGGAGATATCAACACTGCTTGCGCCCGCTGCTGTTTTCAGTGCAGGTCTTAAGTGGAGATGACGACCGTCAGACCGCACTGAGAAGGAAGACGAAACACCAGCTGGAACAGGCGGAAATGGCAAGACGAATCCTTCAACACACCCAAGAAATGGAAGCAAAATGGCGATCTTGGAAAAGGACATGGCTGAAAAGATCTTTATTTCCCTGTGAGATACATGGTGGAGTGGATGAGTTATGTTATGGGCAACGGGCTTCACGCTTCAAACTGGCAACCAGACAGGGCGAGGCAGCGGCAATGCAAGGAGCTTGAGCTTTGACCGGCTTTCAAACCTAACTGTAGAGCACACACTGTTATTTGGAATCACGGAAAATTCGTAATGTTCTTATAAAACGAATTTTTTACTCATTAGTCGCACGAGACGACTACCACACCCTCTGGCGGGCCTCGGAAGATACGACTGCTCGCTTGCCATCGCCGTCGTGCAGCTCCTCACTGAGCAGGACCAGCCCCTTCGATCCTCATCCGGGCTTTATCACGGTGAGTCGAAGAAATTTTAAAATGAAGGCAGCCACAAGTGAGGGTAAGATATTCTTGCAAACAACTTAGTTGAGGGTCGACACAAAAAAGGTGGGCTTGATATCCTAATACGGCGACATCCGGCATTTTGTAAGATCGATCGTCGTGACGGAGACGCTGCTGATGAGGGGTACTGTTGGTTGTCGCACATTAAAAGGAAATTCAGCCCCAAAAAAGTTGCCGTATTTTCTGACTTCTATTTGTATCATTATATCACTACACCGCTGGTGGTCATATCATGGGTAAACTTACCCAACGTATCTCCTCGGCGACGGAGAACACGATCAAGTGTGTCTACGAGACATTCAAATGTCCCTCCCGAAGACACCTGAGACGCGATAAGGTATACCACATTTCCTAAGGGTCTCGCATATATACCTGCTTCCCTGAGGTCGTTAACGATGTGCGTAGAAGCTGTGGAGCTGTATCCTTTCCGGTTGCTCGATTCGACCTCCGTAAGTTCAACCGCTAACACGGTGCCGAGGGCGACTGCCCTTCGCACACCGGAAAGGTTTGATAGGGCCGCCACTTGATCCTCATTATAGCGACATATGTTGTGGTGACTGCTGCACTTGTTCTTATTCGGAAAAAAATCCTCTTTCCTTTGACAACACTCCTGTGACGTTCGTATGTTGGTTTCATGTATCACAGCATAGGCTTTTAACGCGTGCACGGCAGCGGCACAGCCCAGTGGATTTGCAGTGTAGGAATGTCCGTGGAGGAGGGCATCTGATTTATTCGTCCCATGGAAAGCCTCAAAAACGGCTTCGGTGGTGAGGGTCAGCGCCATGGGCAGGTACCCGCCCGTCAGGGTCTTTCCATAACAGGCGATGTCCGGAGCAACTCCTAGTAGCTCCGCAGCTGATGCACATCCCAAGCGGTAAAGGCCGCTTGCTATCTCGTCAAAGACTACAGGAAGGCCATAAGCCCGGCCCTCCAATGTCAAGATCCGCTGAAATAGCGGGTCAACCATCACCATCCCCGCAGCGCCCATCAAGACCGGCTCCAAAAGGACGGCGCCGAGCTTCCGACAGCGATGACCTTGCCCCGCCTCACCTCGCAAAGGTATGACTGTGTTAGATGACAAGATTCCTTCCTCTCCTCTCTCAAAGGCAATGAACTGCGCCCGGATGGCCTTTCGGTATATGACCGCCGCGTCAGAGCCCTCGCGGGCGTGTACGTCTAGGAGAGTGGCCAGGCCCCCCGGAAACTTAAGGACTTGTCCACTGTCTGGTAGTTGCAGGGCACTCTGTCCAGCGGCACGGGTGATTTCGGGCGGAATCTCGACCTGAAGATGGCCGCTTACGTATCCGAACGTTGGCACTGTCAGGGAGAGGGTCCGCGGCTGGTACCAAGGATGCTGCCCGGTGTTAAAAATAGTGGGAGCGGCCGCGTCCATGCACCCAAGGGTGTCCCCGTGGTAGCAGTCTCGTTGAGTGACAACCGTCAGAGGCGTCGCTGAGATCTTATCATTTGGCTGCTCAACTCGGAATTCTTCCTTGGAGCACCCCTTTTCATATTTCAAGTCAACGGAATTTTTTTTCAACGCCATCTTGACAGCTATCTCCATAGCGGTAGACCCGTTGTCGCTAAAAAATACCCGACTGGCCCACCCCTGACCGGGTCCAGCCAGCATTAACTCCGCCAGCCGCAGGGCCGGCTCGTGCACGTTGCCAGGGAAAATAACGTGGCCGAAGCGCCCGGCAGCGGCGCCGACAGCAAGGGCGACATCCACTCGGCCATGACCTAGCCCTTGCGTCCACCAGGAGGCACATGCATCAATGAGAGTCCGTGAACAAGGGACGCGCTCTTTTGCATCACCGTCCTCGGAGGACTTGCTGATAAGAGTGTAATTGTCACCGTAAGCTGAATCCACTACATGCAGGTCCGTGCCACTTAGCCCACTATGCTGCGTGAAGGGGTACCAAAACACTTGGGCAGCTTGCGTTGTCATTTTCTGCAATCGTTGGATGCGGACTCGTTCTCTATCTATCAGCGTATCGAGCAAGTGATGGAAGACATGTTCGTGTTGATGGTACCACTGATCCAAGCCGCCTAAGAGGACGTCTTTGTCTACATCGCCAGTAGAGAAAGAGACAGATGAGACTTCGGGCAGATGAGGAAGAGACAAAACGGGAGTCTCCGCATGCCCTAACGTGCCAGTAATGTACTCGCTTACGGCAGCCGCGTTCTCAATGTAGTGAGGGACCTCCAACACAGCTATGGCATGCACCTCGTATCCTCGGCAGTATAGGGACTCGTACGCTGCTAAGGTACTAGAAATGCCTCCCAATCTCCCATCTCCGACTAGCAAAACAGGTAGCCGCAGGGGTCGATACAGATCGGCCTGTGTCTGCAGGGGCGACGGACCGGGACTCAGCACACCGCCCGCAGTCTCCACAACCACTAAATCCCCTACGTTCGAGCCCTCACGTTGCCTTACTCCCCCTCCATCCCCCCCTACTGTATGAGATTCCTGCGCCTGCTGTAAACATGTCCGTAACATCCCAAGCAATTCCTCACTGGATATGGTTTTTCCTTCCTTGGTCGCAGCTACATGAGGAGATAGTGGCGTCTCCCAGCTATATAAGGTGTGACAAGATACGTCAGCAGAAGTGTAACGTTGTACGAATGATCCATCATGTATCTTCCCAGTCTGCAATGGTTTTATATAGGTTGTCCGCCGCCTGAGGGGCCTGTTCGATGCCGCCCGCAATAAACCCGCAGAGATGACGGTCTTCCCCACATCCGTGTTAGCACCGAAAACTTGGATTGTCAGAGAACACATTTACTGATTTATTATCTAAACATTAATGAGATCTTCACAGTGATCTTGAAGCTGGCCAACAGATATTTCGATACGATCCTGTTGAATATAAGAAGTTGAGGAAAATTGAGGACAAGACGCTGTAGCTGATGTTGTAGTGGCCATACATAGAAGTGCAGGCCATCTTTCGACAAACTGCGCCTTCAACAAACTTGCAGTCCCGTCTATCAGGAAACACATTTCTATATGTTCTCAACCACTACGAGCGTATAACTCCAGTTACAAAACAGACCTGAAAACTAGTAGCTCTCTCAGCCTGAGGCCCGGGGGAGGCAGTTAGGACAAGACAGAGCAGGAGAATCACAAAAACTGCTGACACCCCCGGACTCCCGAAATTTTTGAATCAACGACTCTTCAATAAGCATGGGAAGCATTGCAAAAAGAGTTACGACATAAGTAACGATATCAAGCGCAGCGATAGCGGAAAGGAGGACACAAGCAGCGCCGTAAGAGCAAGCCACCACGAGACGACAAGGAGACGAACTTTCCAGAAACAGACTTTTAATACACCAAAAAGTGAATTAATTGAAAACATTCGAAATATAGAATCAATAGAGTGATTTAGAACTTGGTGATAGCGGAAGGAAAGTTGGTAAGATAGTTTAACAGCGCTCAAGCATAACGTATCACAGAGCGACGCATTTCACCACTGAGCGATGATCGACCATTATCGTCCGAGAAAATGTAAAAACGCAGTATGGGAGATTGACAGAACCAAGCGAGCACGAAGACATGGCATCACGAAAAAACTGAAAATCTAACCTCAGTTAATTTTCCTGCATTTTCCAGTGATTGTGCTATACCCGCGATGCCTTAGGCTTGTAAGGGCCTCAGAGATAGACTACCTTTGAGTTGAACGAGTATGCGACCAAACCGATGGCGCTGAATGCTCCTTTCGCAAGTTGTACGTTTCCTATTACTATCTTGGGTCGAAGGATGGGGTTGCCGACGGTCGCGCAGTCCTGAACAGTTCATGGCGAACAATAAGGGAGGCCTTGTTGGAAGCTCTCACGCGAATTCCTCTTCAAGTGCCGTCTCGCGGGATCGCAATGGAACCAATGGAGGTTGTGGAGAAACTGTTGGCGAAGCAGGATGGATGTCGTCGACGAATGTCTTCACCGATGGGACTCATATTTCTCACGATAAGTTAATCATTGACGAGAGCAGCGCGACCGGAGGACGCCCCAAGGCTATCTTCGGTGCTGCCATCATCAAAGATTTGCGGTGTATCCGAAATGCAATATGTGAAGATAAGCCAGAGGACGACAAGTTGGAGGATAGCAGCCTGGAGGCTCTGCTGTCGAGCCCTGAGTCGGATGACGAAAGCTCCTGGATCAGTCAATTTGTTCGTGCGCCAGGTCACGAATTCTTCTGCGCCGTGCCATGTTCTTTCCTGGCAGAAGACTTTAATTGGTTGGGGCTCCCTCTCGACATGGCTGCAGTCGACCTCCTCCTTGAGCGCGTCGCGAAAGGCGGCTCAACCAAACGCTGTCGGTCACTACCTCGGGACGAGGCAGCTACCCAACGCATGTATGGACTCATCCATGCGCGCTTCATTGTCACACAAAAAGGCTTGCAGGTGATGCGAGACAAATTCCAACAAGCACATTTTGGTCGCTGTCCCCGTCTGGCGTGCTGTGGTCAGCCAGTGCTCCCCCTGGGCAACTCGAACGAGGAAATCGGCGAAACCGATCAAAACAAAGGTAAGGTGGTTGAGAAGCGACACAGGAGTGATGGCGCTAGGGAATGCGTTAAAATCTTTTGCCCACGGTGTCGAGAAGTCTATTGGCCCGCGGACGCATCCCACCAGCAGCTCAACGGAGCCTACTGGGGGCCAACGTTCGCCCATCTTTTCCTGTTGGCATTCCCGGAGCTGAACCTGGAAGCAGCCCACTCCTGGACCCCAATACCGTCAATATTTCGGCAGGATGGAGTTAATCGCAGGTACGACCCGGTCAGGCTCGGCCGCAAGTGTCTTGGCCGCGGAGGCATTACGACTGACATCCAGGCTACCTCCTCTATCGACTTGGACGACGACCTTTGTCACTTGACGGAGAGAGAGTCATACGTACCGCGCATCTTTGGCTTTCGCTTGGAATGTAAGCTACGCAAGCAAGACGTAACGACGCAACAAAGAAGTGAACAGAAAGATAACTCTACGCGGCTGTGTGCAACCAGACCGTCGAAAGGCAAATCCCTTACTGGGACAAGCTTCAAGGGAGCGGTCACGACAAAAATTTGTTTTTGGAAGAGCTGTGGCGTGGCACGCTTCATTCGAGGAAGATTTTTTGTAGCGGTGTGCTTTTTTAAGAAGAGAAACGCAGAGAGTGATCAATAACTTTAGATCCCCTTCGCGAAGGTCTCGATGTAAATTAAAACAATAAGTTGAATATTTTAGAGCCCACCAGACAAATTCCCTCGCAAAAATTAATACAATAAAAATAAAAGAAGTGTTTAGTGTCATAACAATAGCCATTTGAATTCCTTCAGAGCTTCAAGAGATATTATCTCAGAATGTACAACAATCTCGAGTTCTTGTCATGGATCCTGAAGGTTTGTCCTATTGCGGTTCTGCAATTTGTTATGGAGGTCTTGTACAGTAGAGTTGACGCCCATGTCGCCGTTGCCAAACCCGTCTAATTGCAAGGCCAATATCCGCGATTGATTGTTGCGCTCCAGGGCTTCCTCAAAGCACGCCTGTGTTGTTACCCCTAAGCCTGCTCGCACGGCGAGAAGGGCGGCTTCGTTGACCACATTACTTAGTTCTGCTCCAGAGTATCCTTTGGACCTGGTGGCAATGCGCTGCATGTCTACGCCAGGTGCCAGGCAAACGTGACGTGAATGAACGTCCAGGATGGCCCGGCGACCGCGTGTGTCTGGCAGACCCACCGCAATATGGCGGTCGAAGCGACCTGGTCGTATAAGGGCTGGATCAAGCACCTCGGGACGATTTGTAGCTGCGATGACCAGGACACAATTTTCTCCACCCTCAAAACCATCCATTTCACATAAAAGCTGATTTAACGTCTGCTCCCGCTCATCATTTGAAGAAAAGGAACCGCGTGTTTTCGCCAACGCATCCAGTTCATCAATGAAAATTATGCAAGGAGAGCTTGAGAAGCCACGCTGGAAGAGGTCGCGCATGCGGGCAGCGCCTCGACCAACGAGGAGCTCGCAGAATTCACTTGCAGAGCAACTTATGAATGACACGCCCGCCTCATTCGCAACAGCCCGAGCCAACAAGGTCTTGCCAGTGCCTGGAGCTCCTGATAGTAGTATACCTTTTGGCAGACGGGCGCCAATGGCGTCATACCGGGCTCGGTCTCTCAAGAAATTAACTACTTCCACCAACTCCAATTTGGCTGCATCGATGCCGGCAACATCCTTGAATGTGATGACACGTTTTTTTGGTTTCTGCTGAAGATTTTTTCGCTCCCTACCAACGCTATCTGTAGGGTTATAGAGTTTGTTCATCATTCGATAGACCAATGCCAAGTACAAGAAAGGGGCGATCGTCAGTAGCAGTGTGACCATGCGCCGACTCCAGGAAGGTGTACCGGTCCCGAACCTGACGCCATTTTTTTGAAGCATCTCGACAATCCATTGTCTGTCGAGTTGCGGGATGACAGATGTGTGGTATATTTGCTGTCGGGACACTTTTGAAGAGGGCACGAGGCTGGCGCCTCCAGCCAACATGATACTGTCTCCCGCCTTCATTTGAACCTCAAATTTGTCTTGATTCATCATCACGGAAGCCAATTTGCCCTCCTGTGCATGCTTCACAAAATCGGAAAAAGGCAGATAGACTGGTGCACGAGGCCACAAGTACTTAGTTATTCCAAGTAGCTTCGTGAGTATTGATGAAATCATCCAGCTCCGGGAAGAAGAAAAGGATGGTGACGACATGGTAGAGATTTGGCCCCTAGGCGAAAGGGCGTTGGCCATCGCGAAGCCGAGGCGCGAAGACCAAGCTCCAGTGTAATGTTTTTAATTTGCCTTTGTAACAATGCAAGACACGCAGGAGTGTTAGAGTTCGACACACGATGAGGCCAGCAGCGCTCGCGTGGATCTTGAGTATGTCGCCTACACGCCGCAGCGGGCGGAGTAACGGCTAGCGTGACCAACGGCGCGCCTGGCCCATGGGGATTGAAATGTGCAACCGACCAAAGCATAGTGTGATTGCCACTCACTTTATCACTGCCGGCACCTCTTTCATCGAGGGCAAAAACAATGGAGATTATGGTTTGCAGACCACCCACATATGAACGGCTGTCAGTGTTGAGGATTTGTTACCTATCTGGTTTTCCACATAGTATATAGTGATGCTGTAGGGGTTGTGGGGCACAAGCCAACGGCTTTTGGGAAGTACTCTACACATGGCGTTCCGTTTACTGCACGATTATTACGTAGAATTAAGATATTAAAGAGATTAATGCAATTCTGGAGCTCCCTTGCGTTAAGTAGATCGATGCATCCACGCACGGTTCTCGAAAAATAATTGTACACAATTAAATTTCGGCCCATACGCCCGACCGCATGACCCCACGACACCCATGCTGATGTGCTTTCTTCCTTTACATCATTTACTCAACATCACAAACAGGACGTTCTGAGACTTGCGACTTTTTAAGCCAAGGGTAGGGCTTCAAATTATCAAACTTTGCCATTTGCCTTTTTTGGATAAAGACCCTATTTGGTAGACTGTTGGCAAGTAGGAGGACGAAAGCCACGTGCTTCGATTAGCAAAGCCACATATTTCTTGCGAGTGAAAAGGATGCAGACTTCGAGCTTCAATGTCGCGGCCAATGTCCTTCTTTTGACCTTGATTCAGTTTTGGGCAGTTGTCGAAGCGCAGCCCGGAATGGGTTGGGAGGCTCAATGCATCGGGCAATGGCTGCAATGCGGCGGGCGCAATTATTGGGGTCCTACCAATTGCTGTCCAGGGACCCGATGCGAGTACGTGAACGAGTACTGGTGGCAGTGCAATCCAAGCCAAGCTCCACTTGCGCCTATGGCGACCCCCGCTCCGACACCGGTCGTCACAACAGGAAATACTGTGGCTCCATCTGACCTCACTCCTGATCCCACTGCTCCTCCTTCTGAGCCCCTCGAGAACGTTCCACTGGACTCACCCGTCCCTTCTCCGGCACCTACGCATAGACCACATCATTGGGGCCACCACCATCATCCCTCGTCAACAAGCGCAACGTCGACAGCAACACCGACACCGTTCCCGACCGAAGCCGGTCCGCCATTTTGGGAACAAGACTGTTTTCGTGTTCGAAAGAATATACTATCGCTTACCCCGGACGAGCTTGCAGATTTTATAGAGGCTTTGCAGACCTTGAAGGCAAGTGGTTTGTACGATACGATTACTGCAATCCATGGAAATCCGACGACTTTCAATCTTTTTCACGGCAACGATTACTTTCTACCCTGGCATCGCTGGTACGTCTTGCAAATTGAAAGCGCAGTGCGTGACTTGGGAGGCAAGTTCTCTTGTTTCGCGATGCCTTACTGGGACTGGACGCTGGATGCCGGACGGGAGACAGAGTCCCCTCTTTGGGGGATTTTTGGCCCGATGGGCAAAAAGAATGACTCCTTCTGCATGAAAGAAGGCCCTTTTGCCGAATGGACAAACAGCAAGGGAGGGTGCTTGAAGCGCATTGGCTCTGATTCTTACAGATTTTTCTCACCGGCAGAGGTCTTGGACCTTATTATGGGTAAGAAGACTCTGGTGGGAGACTTTCGGCCGGCTTTTGAAGCTGGTGCGCATTCTCGGCCGCATCTATTTTTGGGTGGAGCCATGAATAGCTTTGCAAGCCCCGACGATCCCATTTTTTGGTTACACCATGCATTTGTTGATAAAATCTGGGCAATGTGGCAGGATTGCCACAGGATTCTGGATCCAGCGAACATTCTCGACACCGATTTCAAGCCCGACCAAGTAGACGTAGAGCTGGCTTACGCTCCCGGCATAACTACTCGCTCCATGTGGTCTACGCGCGAGCTAGGTTACACGTATGAAACCGATATAATGTCGGCGTATACCTTTCTCAATACGTGCCACTGGTCCACCCTGAAGCCCAATCCTATTTTAAACATTAGTTTGCCTGCACCACCTATGCCTGAGATCAGCCCTGAAACACGTCAATCGCCGCCTTTCCCTGAAAAAGGTGTGACCGCACCTTTGTTACATCCTTCCACGGTGGCAGCGCTTGCTGATGCACAGAAGCATCAAGATATGCGATCCAACACGACAGGACAGAGCTCACATCTACGCGGCAAGAATTACGTACCCTATCATAAGAAGCATCGAATCCCATCGACCAATGCTTCAATACACACAAAAACCATAGATAAAAGTGGGCAGGACATGCAGGCTATTTTAGTGCCCACGAAAGAATGGGCTGCAGCTCAAGCGAAAATGGCTCCCTATGAACCCCACGGCAAGGGTTTGATCGTGGAAGAGAATCGTGTATTTACAGCGTGTATGGGTAGCGACCGACAAGATAACGTTGAAAAGAAACGTGCTGAGTGCCTCAAAGTGGTACTCAAACGTGATTGTGAAATGCTGGGGTTCATTTGTGACCTACCTGACACATACAGAGATGGCATGCATATGGAGGCTGATGAAAATGTTTTCAAGAAGGACAGCATGTGCGCACGCTCCTGCCATGGCTGATAGAAATATCAGCAATCAGTCTCGAGGAAAGCATCGCGTGAAGTGCAAGAAATGTGACAAATAGGAAATTGAAAATTGAAACCGATATGTATGCATTGCGATCTTGTAGGGAGGAAAGGTTACACATTCTGAGGTGGTTCTATACATGGATACATGGTGACTTCAAGTACAGGAAAAGAAAAAAGACGATGTACATTTTTCTGGAGCCGCGTTGCGAAATCCCGAAAGCACTTGACCAGACCAGTGACGGATGGCAATCCTGTCGGCTCCCGCCTCCCCTCCCTCCCCTTCGCTCCTTGCTTGGGCCTGCCCTCCTCAATCTCGTCGTCCTTTGTGCCATCTTATTTTTTTTCCCGCGGCATGTCGTTTAAGTTTACCTTCATGTCGTTCTCCACGAGAACTCTAACTACACGTCGCTCTTGCCCGTCTTCCGAGGTCGCACTGAATTCATAATTTAAAAAGAAGTTCTCCAAACTGCATATTGTAAGGCAGGTTACACTCTTCATACCACTTTCAAGGATCGAGAGTTAGTTAGCAGCACAGAGGCAATTGGAAGGACGGGGCCTCTTTTAGTGGGAGCATTGGCTCAATGTACAGTCGTGATGCCATTTCTGTCGCCTCTGCCTCAGTATCTGGTACATCGCTTGCGTCTTTGCAATGGGGCACGCGAACGATCAGTAATTATAACCGCACTGAGACGATCGGGGAGGGTACATACGGGTAAGATTGTAGACTATAGCCTCTAATGGTGTGACGTGTTTAACTTTAATTATTCTCTAATCAATTCAAGAAAACTCTCCGCTTTCTCCCCCATTCCTACTTTCGAGGCAGCCGCGTCTTCAGTGGATTTGACAAGATAACTCACACCAAAGTCGCCATCAAAAAGTTGCTTCTGCAGCCAGATTGTCAATTACCTCCAACCGTCACGCGTGAGATCAAGATTTTGAAGCAGATGAAGCATCCTAACATTGTCAGACTTATCGACGTTGTCACCTCTAAATGCTCTCGCTGGGAATGTAGGTTGCCAGAGACCGCGCTAAATCTCGAGCAGGAACATGTGCGCTTACTGAGCAATGTAACTTTCTCATATACATATCACAGTAAAAGACAAGGATGAAACAGAAACTGGGAATCTTAGGACTCGCTCTACAGGAAATGGTGCAGGCAGCAACACTGGCAACGGTGGCACTGGTGGCGGAGGTGCCACGAATTTGCGTATGGGGCATATCTACTTGGTAATGGAATACGTTGATCACGATTTGGCAGGATTAATTGATGCCAAGGTGAAATTGACGGAGGCCCGCATCAAATGCTTAGTGAAACAGATCCTGGATGGCTTGAACTACATGCATGAGCGTGAGCTCGTGCACCGGGATTTGAAGTGCTCCAACATTTTAGTCAGCAACCTGCATGATTTGAAGCTTGCAGACTTTGGTTTGGCACGGTCTTTGGATTTCAGTCAGCACGATAGGGAAGAAATGCCCCACCTGACCACCAAGGTTGTCACACTTTGGTATAGGGCCCCCGAGCTGCTGTACGGAAATCCTAATTATGATACGGCCGTAGATATGTGGAGCCTAGGCTGCATTATAGTAGAATTGATTCAAGGGCGACCCCTTTTTCCAGCCAGTAGCGAGATCGAACTGCTTGGGATGATATATAGCCTTCTGGGGACACCTGGGCCTGAAACCTTTGCACATATGAAAGCACCAGGATCGACCCTTGAATGTCCTGACCCCAAACGATCTCAATTTGAGGCGCGGTACCGCTCGATCTTGGGCAGTGCTTTCGACTTGGTACAGCGTCTACTAGTTCTGGACCCTCGTCAGCGACTCACTGCGCGAATGGCTCTCAACAATCTGTACTTCTTGAGCGATTCCGAAAGCGGAGCGGTGGCGGACCCCCACTTACTTCCCAAGCTTGCCGGGGACAACCAATCGTACCACGAGTTCGAGACGAAAAAGGTAAAGCGCGAAAAGAAGCAACAGCTTCAAGCGGAAGCCGCTGCCAAGGCAGCTGTCAAACGGGGAGACGTGGTGTCGGCGGCAGCCATCATGGCGGGCGCTCACCAAGCCACATCCGGCATATCCTCCCAAAGCCTCCTTGCCCCTGCAGGGGCACCAGTATTTCCAATCGGAGACCAAGACATGGATATTTCGGACGGGGAGGACGGGCTTTCTAGGGATAGACCTGATCTCTTTCACGGCTCACAAGGCCCATTGCCGCCGCGTCATGGCGAGTCAGAACTGCCCGTCAATGAATCGATGGACTCAAGCGCGTCGGTACCGGTGCATGACGATAGTAACATTAGTCGTCATGAATCCCGCCGTGTTTATTCTGGCAAGGAGGATTCTGAGAAAATGCAGCGGATTGAAGAGAATGTAAGAGGGCCTTATGGTAATGATCGAAAAAAGGAAGACCGCGGTAGTGCGGTGAGGGCAAGGCCTCTGTCGGATCGGGAAAAGCGGCGACGGGAGGAAGTTCTCGAGCGCTTATGGAGCAGCGATATTAACAATGATAAAGTTTCGAAGGATCAAGCTAGCAAAAAGAGAAAAGAACATATTTCGCGAACGTCTGATATGTTCGTACGATCGAAAGGTAAAGACAATTATCGAGTGCCTGAGAGAGGCACGGCATCAGATTCGCAAGGAAATGACGGTGAGTATGGCGAGACGGGAAGGCATTGGAACCGTCAAAAGAGGAGGGAGCAACGTGAGCGTAGTCATGAGTATCAGCCTCGGCTAGCGGATGATGCAAGAAGCGTGTCGCACCGAAGTCGAGACCGAGAGCGGATGCGCAAGCGAGTTTGCGAAGATCCCAAACAAAATGAGCGAGGCGTGAAAGGAATGGATGAGCGACCCCGCGCGCATGATCGCGCGCATGATCGGCACCGACAGCGTGATAGAATGCGTGAGAGTGACAGGAGTACAAGTAATGCTCGCGGAAGGCGACAAAGCCGCGAAAGGTCGCCACCTCCATCGTCCTCCTCTGTCTATCGGTCGGACAGGAGAGTCCGTAGCCGAAGTCACAGTCAAGGCCGTGGTGAAAAATATGGTGGGGGCGCCAGCAGAATACGCGGTTACTCTCGGATTGAGTGCAAGAGACGTTCGTGGGACCGTCATGGTTGGAAAAGGAGGGACCGAGG
Source organism: Microchloropsis gaditana (assembly GCF_000240725.1). NCBI lineage: Eukaryota > Eustigmatophyceae > Eustigmatales > Monodopsidaceae > Microchloropsis > Microchloropsis gaditana. The sequence continues at coordinate 143,607 of NW_005803952.1, forward strand.
CATGAGCAGGGAGGAGGACGATAAACCAAGGTGGGCAGGAATGAACCATAAGCCTGCAGCGAGGGAGAGTCGAATAAAAATGCGGGATAAGAGCTTGTCATCGACGTCTTCCACGTCTTCGTCGACATCGTCGACGTCGTCATCCTCCTCATCCAGCTCTTCTTCAGCATCCTCGACCTCGTCGTCTTCCTAGCCATTCGTCCGGTTTTGTTCCGCGCGCAAAATTACCCGCGGGATATAATGGGCAATTTGCTTAGACAATAGCCAAATAAACTTAATTAGCAAAAAAGTAAGACACGTAATTTGCGAAGGTTTCTCTTCGTTCATGTTTCTCCGGATTGTTTTGCACCGATCGTTGGACTTACACGACTACAGCGTAGTAACAATTTGAGAAAATGGGGGAAAATAAGATACAAAAGAGCATCATAGTTGACCTCCACAATTTATTGTTGAATAACTTCATTGATCTGTCCTTCATGTTTTGTAAAAATCAACCTTTCGGACCCTTTCGACCCCCCTGGAAACCTGGCTCCAAAAAAATCTGACTTTCTGCGGCACCATCTATTGACATGAAGCGATGGACACAGAGTGATTCCACTAGACACTTACACCATCTTGATTGTCTATCATCAGGAGTTTGTGGTGCTTATTCAGCATGGGAACTATCTCCGAGACCATGAACTCATCAACCTGTTCAGGGGCGCGGCCGACGAAAAGCATGGGATCAACGAGGTCTTCAAGCTCCTCATGAATAGCGGCAAAAAGTGGATCCAGCCGAACACGCTCGAGCAAATCGTTGGCTTTACCCTCAGCCTTGACTACTTTGCCTGCTTCCATGGAGTGGGCCCGAATGGCGTGATGCAATACCTGTCGGTCTCCGCCCTTCTTGCAGCAGGCCATTAGGATCTTCTCAGTAGCCATAAAAGGCAATTCTGCCATCACATGCGCTCGAATGACTTGCGGCCAGACCTGCAGGCCGTCCGTTATGTTCGCAACTATGTTTAGGATAACATCAACGGCCAGGAAGGCCTCGGGCAAAATAATGCGCCGAATGCTGGAGTCGTCAAGTGTGCGTTCGAACCACTGCGTTGCATGTGTCTGAGCAGCCGCGGCGGGCAAACTCATCACATATCGAGCCAGGGAGCAGACACGCTCTGAGCGCATGGGGTTGCGTTTGTATGCCATGGCACTGGAGCCGATCTGGTCCTTCCCGAATGGCTCTTCTATCTCTTTCAAATTCGCCAGCAATCGAATATCACCACACATTTTATACGCGGATTGAGCGACTCCAGATAATATCGAAAGGATGTGATAATCAATCTTACGCGTGTACGTCTGACCCGAAACCGCAATCCACTTCTTGAAGCCCATGTATTCGCAAACTTTCCGATTGCATTCCTTGACTTTGGCGTGGTCCCCCCCGAAAAGTTCTAGGAAGGTGGCCTGTGTGCCTGTTGTACCCTTAAGGCCCCGTAAAGGCAAATCTTCCATTTCTCGATCGAGATGCTCGAGGTCCATTAAAAAATCTTGCATGTAAAGTGTCATGCGTTTCCCCACCGTGGTAAGCTGTGCGGCCTGATAGTGAGTGAAGCCCAGAGTGGCATGTGCACGATGCTCAAGTGCAAAAGTCTTCATCTGATCCAAAAGCTTGACTATCTTCCGCTGCAACAGCTCCATTCCCTCCTTCAATTGCACAATATCTGTGTTATCTCCGACAAAGCAGCTTGTTGCGCCCATGTGGATGATACCTTGGGCTGCAGGGCAGCACTCTCCAAAAGTGTACACATGCGCCATGACGTCATGTCGGGTCTCTGCTTCTTTCTCCTCAGCCCGGTCAAAATCAATGTCCATAATGTGCTCCTCCATTTGTGCTATCTGTTCGTCAGTGATGGGAATGCCAAGCTCTTGTTCAGCCTTAGCAAGCGCGATCCACAGTCTCCGCCAGGTGGAAAACTTCTTTTCCGGAGACCATATATAGCTCATCTCTCTAGTTGCGTAACGTTTAACAAGTGGATGCTCGTACATTCTGGTTTCCCGCACCAATTCATCCCTGGACATGGTCGGAGCGAGTCTGGCGGAATCGAAGCAACGAGGGTTAGATGCTCCTGTAGGTGTCGTCCACCTGCGACAGTGATCACGATTAAAAGAAGAAATTCCAGTTAGCACGTCATTTGTCAAGTCACCCATGCGATATTCACATGAGTTCGCACAGTTTGCAATCGGCAATTTTAACATCTGTAGCCAAGTGCATGGGCGCAGCGGGTAAGTTCCATTTCAACAGGCTACAAGACCATCATCTTTTCGTCTGGCTTGCTGAATATCTTTGCTTTAACTCGGCACTTTCCGGAAACATTGAGGAGGATGACTTAGCTATGGATACTCATATTTCCTGGTGAAGCATAGACGCTGCTTACGACAAGCTCGCTGTCGCGCTGTCGCTGACCTCCTGGTCGTCTCCGTCTCGGAGGTTCGTTGACTATTGTCGGTGCTTTTCGAGGCCCTCGAGTCGAGGGCCGCGGAGGCCGAAGGGCCGACGGACCGACGAAAAAGGCTTTATAAACACCAGCTGTCCGTATGACAAGCACGTCGGCGTGATACCCCCCCGGCATAAACCGAGAACGCAATGCCGCATGACTTTCGGAAAATTCGATGTGGGTGAAGCCAGCTCCGAGCAGTCCTTGCACGACAAACCCGCCAGTACTCGCGGTAAGAATCTTTCCCAGACCATCCTGTGGATGAAAGACAAATAAAGTGGAAGTGTTCGCGGTGCTTGGCTCGTGAGGAACTGATCTAGATGCTAAGCTGGGGTACGTGCCAGGCCGAGCCGAGCCGCAATACCATCCTGCGGTAATGCATCCAGGGGAATATAGACTTTTCCTCGGGGAAGAAGGTGTTGTCAGAGTTCTACCTATTTGGCATTTCTCTGTGCCTTTCTTCTCCCTGTGGGTACCGTCAACCTACAAGGACCTATACTTATAGCTACGGGGCGGGTGGCACGAGAGGGTGGGACTCCTGCCAATAGGTCTGTGTGACATGGGTCTGTTTGCGACACGCGCGCACCGTTTCTCGTGCGTAAGCACAGAATGTGTGCCGCGTGCAAACATCTTCAGAGGGATTCATGTCGGCAGAGGGCGTTGACTTGCTTTCGTTGGCAAGCTTCTGGTTATTTGTTGAGGAGATGTGTTTATCCTCAAGTGTTTACTTATATGTGGACTACAATGGATCAACGAAGGACTAGCGTATCAAGAATCAAGAGATGCGCTCCTATGACCGTTCCATGCGAGGAGCTGGACTATAGTTTTACCTATTTGGTATTTCTCTGTGCCTTTCTTTTCCCTGTGGGTACCGTCAACCTAGAAGGACCTATACTTACAGCTACGGGACGGGTGGCACGAGAGGGTGGAACTCCTGCCAGTAGGTCTGTGCGACCTGGATCTGTTTGCAACATGCACAAAATACATATCTTCGTAGCGTTGTTGAGGCAGCACTGGATGTGATGGTGCATCCAGTGCTGCCTTCGGGGCCTCCCCCCCTACAATCTATTATCTTGGGGCTCTCCGAGTGTGATTATGGACTTGTAGGGCAAGACTGCGGCAGATGTGAAGTGTAGATACCACAGTGCAAAAAGTGCTCAATTTGAACACTTGTTTAGTAGGCGGCCGTCGCGAGGAAGGGAGGAAGTTGTTAATGACTTGACGTGGATCGGGACCAGTAATGTTAGTGCGTTCCATGTAAACGCAGGAGAATAATAATGAGATTGATGAATGTAAGGCTAAGAGACTGGACAGACCTGCGGAGCCAATTAACAAGGAAAGCAGCAAAACGTGGGAGCCCAGCGCGCGCTGCCACCGCAGTCGCTGGCAGCGGAAGAAGGCAAAAAAGCAGGATTAAACCTTGAGATAGGATATGGAGACAAGAGAGCAAGTTAAGAGGACGAATCAAGAATATGCAAAAGAACGACAACACGAATGACAACGTGACGCCAATAGACGAAGAGATAAAAAGGATAGAGCGACGTGGCCGAGAGACAAAAAAGCAAATATTTGATATCTAAGGCTTTCAAGCGATTATCGCAATGTGGCCCTATAAAATCGCCGTCCTCTTTCCGATGATTAGGTACGGGTTGATCATCGATGACATAAAACTTTAAGTCCCCCAAACATATATCTCGTCTCTCTGGTTCAGGAACATGCTGGCTGTAAGCCATGAGCACCACCAACGTCGAGCTTGAAGGCATTTAAGGAAACGACAATTCTTATTTTAGAACTTATTCTCCAGCATTTTTTGGGGGAAAAGATGAGATAGCGGCAATCGGCGCCTTCCGGCTTCGCCTGCAAGGAACTCTCATTGAACGGCTGGCAAAATTGACGAATAGCCTAATCTTCATTGTGAGACATTATGGGCAACGCCCGCAGCGTCACGCACGAAGCTAACGTGCGTCCTTACATTGAATACATATCTGCAAGACGCGGCGAGGCAATCGAAGGAAACCCCTCTTGTGGACCACCTAGCCCTAAAAAAAAAGCAAGCGGTGGGACTACCAACATAATCGCTGCAACAATAGCTCCTTCATAGCCACAGAAGCCAGAGCAGAATATATATAAGTGAAAACCAGATATGTCCCAGCACTTAATTGTGGCGCAGGGATATTGTTCTTCCGAGCTTCTATGCTCATTTTCGTGTACGAAGGGGGATAGAATAAATTATCCTTAGTCTATCCGATCGTAGCATCGCCAAAATGATGTAACCGGGCTTGGAAAAAGTCAACATAGTATTTCTCATGTGTTGCCAAGGGCAGGACTCAAGCTCTTCGTGCGTCCAGCCTCGGACAATCTCGATATAGCTCAGGCGACAGGGACTCAGGTATAACTTCTCGTGCCAGCATAAGAGTTGATGCCATATTTGGCCTACGCAGCTTCGAGACCGTAAAGAGGTATATATCTGGGCGAAAGAGAGAGCTATTTTCGCATATTGCACAACTTGGACAGGCGTGCCACAAAACGTCTCAATAAAATTCAACGAAAGCCTTCCTCGGAACATCAGAAAAGGTTGTGAGGATCTTTAACGTCTGATTGACAGATATAATTCATTCCGCGGGGAAATAATTACTGAATGCTACGCGAGGAAGACTTTATTCTTGCCAGTTTTTCTTCCTTCTCATCTTCTCTAAAAAATGCACACAAAGCCATCTCCCTATCGACATTCGCAGAAAGCGTTCGAATTTTTGTAAGCCCCGTGAACTTTCTGTCTTACAGGAGTTTGGCCGATTGACGATGGACTGGTCGTTAGTCGAGAAAACGTAACAAATCACAGCTTATCTAATGGGATGAAGTGATATCGGCTAATCTATACCTCTAGCTTGGCCACTTGCTTATCTCAGGACCAACTTGCTAAACTCTCATTTACAAAGTGTTGTCGTACTTGCCTTCATATCCCACATATACATAAATAAATAAATGTGCGTTGTTCGTGTAGCGCGTGTGTGCGATGCATGTGTGTGTGCGCGCGCGAGAAAGGCTCAATTTCATTGATCCGATTTTGTAGCTTCCCCGTATAGTAGAAATTTCGAGGGCAGTGCACGTAAACAAGGTCGTTATTCCATTATGCAGAGCAAGAGTTGGAGAGTAGCAGGTAATTCTTCCGTACAAATTGCTGATCACGAGCCGGACAGAAGCTATAAACTTCACAATAGAAGAAGTAATCGTCATTCACAATGAAGTTGTTCTAAGAGATGGCCCTACCGTCCATTATCTGCTATCCTTTCGAAAACCAAAAGCAGACGTTTATCCTCCGTCTTAAACGTGTTTTACAATTTAAAAAGTATCAGTCCAATTTGGTTTCACTCTACCATGAGCTGGGAAGACTTGACAGTCTCTTCGCTTTTTCCCGCGCCTCTCGACTCCCCCCACCCATTTAACCTCCTCGCTCGCTTCTCCCTGTTGGAGTCCTCCGAGGGACTTCAAGACCCTCGCCTCCTTGTTTTCTATCCCTAATTAATTGGGATAGCGCCCCGCGATTGCGGCGGACGCCGATGAACTTTGAGGCTTTGCGTCAATCACAACAAATGGCTTGAAGCTTAGTAATCACACCTGTCAGAAGTCCATGTTTTAGGGGCATCCCGAATATTATGTGTTCAGAGAGATATGACGCGGCTATCCACGCCGGCAGTTTTTTCATTCCCTGCCATGACAGAGAGGTAATATTGCAGTAGAAACGGAGATAATTGCTACACAGTATGTGAGCTTTTTTAAGCGCTCGGTCGAAGATGGAATGGATACAAGCCAAGAGTGATCAGCCTCATGCGAACGATACATTTCTTTCACCTCCCAGATACGAACAATAATTAGAAAAGAAGTCGTGACTGCAGGGAGGCGACTATCGAAAAATGAGTGGAGATATCAGGGTACTTTATGTGCCAGCAAAGCCATGAAAATGAAATCTTGGCCTCATAACAGTATATCTCATGCAGGATTCTGATTTCTAACCACATAATGTAGCATTTTGACGAATTTATCGACCGGAGATGGAGCTGTCAGACAGCAGCAATCCCTCCCCTTACATATCAGAAAACTTCTATAGACAAATGCTAGTATCCTTCAAGAAAGGTCACAGGCGTATCCCGACAAGTGATCACCGCCCGAGGTCACTGGCGCAATCGCTATCCACATCTGTGCGCCGCTTTGCTGTAACTGAATTTTTTTATGCAACCGTGGACAGAGGCTATTTGAATAGCAATTGCTTTGGCAAAAGGTTGGATGAGCTTGGTCTAAGACACATCCGGAAGATTTCCCGGACGGAGTGGGATATTGTTCGGTTATTCTTTGGCCGGCGTCGACGTTTGAGCCCACTTTTCCTCCGCCAAGAGCGGCAAAAGCTGCATAAATTCAGACGCATGGCTCGAATCTCTCAACGGCAGTCGGTAAATCATTTTGGTCAGTAATCCTAGCGATATCCATGTGTCTTTAAGGTACACTTCTTGTGACTTTTGAGACTCGTAGCGCTAAATCATGGACCTCATTCTATTTCTGATTCTCTTATGTTGTAGATCTCGAGAACCAAATGCCTCTATATTTGACAGTGGGGAGTAATGTACAAGCTTACGACATCAAAAGAAACTTTCTTGGACGCGGCAAGATTTTGACTGCCAATTATGATATAAGTCGTTACCGAATCCAGTTCGAGGATCCAAGTCTTGGTACCATTTTGTGCGCGGACACAGAACTTTCCATACAAGGGATTCCATCATTCACGCACAACACTTCGTCGGACCCAAGCGATGGGATTTTTCCTACTCAGGCTGGAAACAAACATTTTTTTCAAGCATGCACAACAACAAAGGGCTCGTCCTTTGGGCAAAGTGGTTTCGACAACATCTCATGGGCATCCTTTTCAAAATCAATCGATTTTTCGTCTCCCGCCGACCAAGGAAAAGTAGAAGTTGTGCAGCTTATGATTTTCACTCTACGGATGTTACATCGCAAAGAGATTTTACTCGAAATTCTGGAAACATTCGATCGGCAAGTGAGGAAGTCATTAGAATCCAAGTCACCAAGGAACTCACTTCCTATGAACACTCGAAAATCTTACGGATCTTCAGGCGCAAATTATGGCCTTAGGGATCGCAATAAATTGTTTCATCCTAAATCAACAGACTCAATTTCAGCGCTTCGAAACGATATTTTATGGAACGATTCGTCGTTATTGATTCAAGAATATCACTGGATATTCCATGCTTTTCGACGCTCGAATGTGGCTTTTAAGTCAGCTTTTGGTCGCTTACTTATACATGGGAAAAGTAGATATATTTCATCGGGACAAATCGTGCCAAGGAGCTGGAATGCAGAGCTAGGTAAGAAGAAACGTCCGAATAATTTTGCCGATGATGTGGTTCGCGGTGCGTGGAAGGAGTCTATATCAGCTATCAGTCATCACATTCAAATGGTGTCGTATGACGAAACAATCGAGGAGATACCTAGAATTTCATCGTCCAGGGATATCGGGAAAAGAAAAGTTTTGTCAGGCCAAGACCACGTACTTCTAAAGTCAGCGGTTGCAATGTTGTTTGTTTTGAAGGAGTGCGCAGATAAACAGTTCTCTCAAATGCAATCGTACGATAGGGATAAAGTGATGAGCTTCGTAGCTCTTGAAATGGAGCGAACTCTTCTTGCCCTTCTTTTAAAAGTACAACGTGGAGTTCTGACGATCCCGAGACTTCTACATAAAAAACGAGGCATGGATCAATATGATACCGAGAAAGAGGAGGAGGAAAAGATAGGAACGTCACTAGAAGCACTTGAGCTTGCAAAAGCAGCCTTGAGTGGAAAAATTGCGAGCGCCGTCATTGCCCTTCAGCATGCAATGGCGGGCTGACAAGAATCCTGTGGTCGGAAACTTGCGAAATATCTAGTACTCTATGAGGTCGTCTGTACCCACACAAATATGTGAGTAAATGCTCAAGCCTACTGTGACGAAAGGTGTGTTTAAAGTCCTGTATGCGCAAAGGATACGATCCTCAACGAGGTGCTATGAAGAGACATTCTACTTGAGTTCAAAACCTCTATCAGAAAAGCTAAAATTCTGTGCGATTTCTCTCGTTTATTTCGGAGGGCAAAAAATTCAATTCGCAGCATCACGGAACCCTCACAGTCATTTGGAAAATTTTTGTTAAAAAAAACTCCATGCAAAGATGCTTTGTATGAGATTTTGAAGGTACAATGTAATTAGCACCTTTAAATTTGTGGAGCACATGGTTGGATTGAAGATAATTTATAAAGTATGCGGAGGAAATTGAGACTTTCCGTGTATGAGCGTACATCTCGTCAGAACCTTAATTCCTTTCGCAAAAACAAGCTCCCCACAGGCTCTCAGTTCTTCACTGTGTCGGTCCGGATATACCTTCAGGCTTCTCAAAAAGCCAAATTGGAGGCGCATCCGCCGACAAACTAACAGTATCTCCCAATTGTAAATTATGACGCACATGGCTGCCATCAACATAAACGCAGCCATGCTGAGAATTCCAGCGCATTTGCAAAGTATTGCCTGGCTGGAGCATACCATGACCTTCCTTTTCTAGATGCTCTCCACCGGCCTCAAGTAAGTGTTCACGGACCATATATTGCAACTCGCTTGATTTCAGGTCCATAAGCACGCCACCGGCTGCTGTCATGGCTGCAGAGGAGCCGGTAGCAGTCGAGATCCAAAGACCGCTGGACCATACATTAAAATGGGACGTTTCATCTCCTGCACTGTTCAAGAATCCTAAGCGAAAACGAGAAACGGCGGCAGGAATAGGATGAGCAACGAGAATATCGTTTAAGGCCGGAGGTAGCTTAGTCTCTTTCAAAGCATCGCGCACAACGGTTTGTATGCGTGTCCGCCTGCCCGCTTGATTCTGCCCATGAAGTATGTCAGGAATGACCTCAAACATATTAGACGCTGTACATGCGCAAAGGGCTCCAAAGCTTCGACGTTCATCGAGCTTTTTATTGACCTTTTTCTCGTCGTCCCGGGAAGGGTCGCTGTTTACGCCAAGTAGGGGGATTGTATCATCCAAAAAATGAGAGCAAGATAGTACTGTACCATCCCCACCAACCGCAACCACCAAGTCAACGTTTTTCAGGTGCTGTCGGTCCAATTCTTCTCGTCCAACCATAGAGAAGTCCATATCCATGCGGCGCAGCAGATCGCTCAAATCCTGGACACATTCCTTATGGACTTGATGACGATGCTTTAAGCGCTCCCATCGTAATGCCAGCGGTGCCTTGCCTTGAGACTTCATTTGCAAATACATTTCATAAGGCGTATGTTTTACAACAAGTAAAAGCCTTCTAAAGTGGCCAACCCCCATCCCACGACGGTAGGGAATAAGGCGGGTTTCTCCTCTAGCGCTTGAGGCCCCCAAAACTAAGAGGATGCCCAACCTGCTCGCTGGTGCTAAGAGTTGAATCTGTCAGCGAATGCGCACGCAGAATGTATATTTAAGAGGGCCTTGCATGCAGAAAGTAATATCAGGTCGGCATTATGGTGCGAGCGTGTACGTAGCCACGGCGCATGAGCGATGAGCCAGATGCATCGATGCTGGGGGTCGGGAGGTTAGTTCAGGCTTGAGTACAAGATTTGCTTGGTATCGATGTTGGCCGCTGTATTTCTCACTGGTCGTAAAGATCCTTCTAATCTGCACTTATCCGGAATACGTTCTGCAGGACTGAAAAAAAACTTTGTCGTTCGGTAAAGTCATGAGCTCTGCGCTTGTATCTTCCTGCATTTCCGTCTGTCTACTCACACGTGTATCGACGCTCGTCGTACAGGTTTAAAAACGCCAGGCAGCGTGTAATGATGGATGGCCACGAGAATGATGGCTCTAGCATAGCAAGCGTTAGTGATGACAGCTCTATCAACGTTTGCGCGCGAGGCGATGAAGAATGGAACGACTGGGTAGATGAGGGCCCTGATGAGGTTCCCACAAGATGTCTCCTTTCCGATACCGAGGAAATCTCTCCTGAGGCCGCTTTAGCTGCTGACCGAGTAATGGGCCTTGATTTCTTTGGGCTGTTGAACAGCCATCAATTAGATTTGTACGGAGCAATGAAGCTAATAAATTTTATCCGCACCCTCGCCAAGCGAGGTATTTCTGCAGAGGACATCGTAGCTCGGGTTACGGACGCAGATAGTTTGATTGCTGCTTTAAAAGACGAAATATATTTGCAGCCTATAATTCAGGAAGACCCTCTCTTGTATGGACTTGGAAAGTTGCTCGAGGCGCGTGGTATGGATGACGCAGTTCTTTCGCGAGAGGGAGATGGCCGAACAGGTGACGAGTCAAAAGATAAGGCATGTGGCAACATCACCATGGAGGCAGAAGGTCCAGATTCAAATCCTGAATTTCTTATGCAAGAAAATGAAAGTTTACGCACAGACTTGAGGGAAGCACATGCACGGCTGCGCCGGCTGAGCATGCTCATGGCGGCTGTTGACGACGACGTGCGAGTGTCATCGACACCTCAGGCCCCAGACAATGACACATACTACTTCAGATCATATAACCACCATGCTATTCATGAGACCATGCTCAAAGATAGAGTGCGTACACATGCCTATCGCGACGCAATTTTTCAGGCAGGTATGACTGGTAAGGTGGTCCTGGATGTCGGTGCTGGTAGCGGTGTGCTTTCAATGTTCGCCGCAAAAGCAGGGGCAGATCTAGTTTTTGGTGTGGACTGTAGTGAAATTGTGAAACTGGCTAGAGCTATCGTCCAACTCAATGGTATGGGACACAAAGTTAAACTTATTCAAGGCAAGATCGAGGAGATAAGGCTCCCCGTGGCTGAAGTCGACGTAATTGTCTCAGAATGGATGGGCTACTGCCTCTTGTACGAGTCCATGTTGCTGAGTGTATTGACAGCGCGTGACAAATATTTGCGTCCGGGCGGCTTGATGCTACCCAGCCGTTGCTCAATGGTTATTCAGGGAGTAAGCGACGTGGAGCGCCGACTGAGCTGGTGGTCGGACGTGTACGGCTTGGATATGAGCCCTCTTCGGGCCGCGGTCATGTCTGAGCCGGCTGTGGAAAGTGTATATCAAGAGGCAATACTTACTGACGCTTTCATCTTCAAAGATTTTGATCTCTACACTGTGAAAGCACGGGACCTTGATTTCGAGGCCGACTTCGTGCTGGATGTTCAAGCTTCGCAAATCGAACCTTTACCCTTATGCGGCTTGGTGGTCTCCTTTGACACTTTCTTCGAAAACCTACTGGGTCAGCAAGTTGTAAGTTTCTCCACGCGACCCGAGTCAAACGATACTCACTGGCATCAGACGCTTTTCTGGTTGTCGGGAGCACCAAACGAGGTGCTTACGGAGGGTGACACCATAAAGGGAAATATAGGCTTTAGACGGACATCAACTAACCATCGTGAGTATGATGTACATATCTCGTGGGAGGTGCGGCGAAACATGGGAAGCTTGTTACTTGGAAACGGGCAACAAAGCTTTACGCTAGGAAGCTGAGCCCAAGAGGAGTTGTCTCGGTAAGATTTCTGATTATCAAAAGTTGAGAAATTTTCAGATGGCTACATAGCAAAAGTCTGTAAGTGCTAATAAATGCTCTATACGATCAGAGAATCGGGTTTCTATTTCACGTGTCAAAGTTCTTTTCGATGATATCAGTATCGTTTGCAATCATTTGACGGTACGCGAATTTCCTTCCTCTCACTTCATTCACGGTTTTGTGAAGCTAGCCATATGTGCGTGAGTGACGTTACTAAAATTGCGGAGGAGAATGTGTGACGTGTGCCATTACAGTACTGGCATAAGTAGCCTGATGTTCCATGTCACTTGGCAAATTGGATTGCTATGACGAAGACTCCCAAACTACATGTATCATGTCCATGACTTTTTGAAACTCCGCTATCGCAACGCCTCGTACTCCTTGTTTGCCTGTGTGTGATCATGCGTTTTTGCAAATCGTATTTGAAGCGACTAGAGGAGTTATAGCGCCGGCGGCCGCATGCTGCCCTGAATGAAGAAAGCCAGTAGTGGGCTTTATGAGATCGAGTCCGCGCTGGATTCGAAGACGCTTTAACTCGGATTTAATGTCCGCAATTTCTTGTTGAGTCTGCATGAGGGAAGTACGCAACATCCGGTTTTCATTCGCCGTGTCATGGTTTATAGCCTTCAGCTCCTTCACAACAGCGTAAAGATGCTCGCTTTCCCGTTGTGTTTCTGACGCAAAATGGAAGAGCTGCTCAGAGGTGAACCCCCGCGTAATCACACATTTAAAAAGAGAGAAGATGTCCAGATGGCGATTTACTGTTTTTTCCAGACGGGTGACGTCATTTCCTTCGCTTTTGTGCTCCAGGCGAACCGCATCTTCTGTCTCGGCTACTGCTGTCTTATCCCCACCGTAGTTCTCGTCGACAATGTTAACGAGATAAAATGTGTCGTGTATCTCGTGGATCAGCATTCGTGGCAAAGAGCCCTCTTGGTACGCTGTGGCCCATTGTGTGAGCCAGAGTTCAAATGCCTCGTCTTTCCAGGCCCCAAAGGACACAGAGTCAACCACTGTCGGCTGCACAATCTCGCGCCCAGGGAATACGCCCCAGGTAACCGCATTCACACGAGCACTTCTCGTGTTAGTATATTCTTGACCCTTGACATTCACAGCATGATATGACAAATTTGGATGTCTGTCCATTTCCTCCATGAGAACTTTGAGCTTGTCAGGGCTGCAGAAAAATTCCACGTAGGCCTTCTGATAGACAATACCTCCCGGGCCGCCCCATCCCACTTCAGGATCTGTTGAGGGGCGCCCGTCCACTGCTGGCTGGGAATTGATGGTCAAATACCCATTTGCATTCAAAAATTTGAGGTTCGATGAGATGGCTGACGTTTCCGGCGCTGGAGCTTGTTCACACCAGGGTAGACTTCCCACTTTGCCGTCCAAGAATCGAACGAATACATTGTACACATCTTCGTGTTTCGTGGGAATTCCCCATAGCTTTTGTCGGTCAACCTTCGGCCTCTTGAATTCTAGATAATAGTGCGACAGTTCACCGTAGGCGGGTGAACGAGAATCTCCCCATCGGCCGTTCGGAAACTCGTCCCAATCATTGGTGCGAGACACGTAGCTTGTCTGGCGATTTGCCCAGAATATGGGACGTACCTCTTCCGCGGGGCCACCCTTAGCCCGAACCCGGTTTCCGGACGCTTTATGACGTTGCCAGGAGAGCTCGCGAAGGTTGGCTTTAGGAAGAAGTCCCAGGCCCTCGACCACACTTGTCACAGTGGACTCCAAGTTGAGGGTGTAGAAATGGAGGGTACGATGGCCGTGGTCTAAAAGCTGCCGGCAAGCTCGCAAGGCCTCTTGAACTCCCAGAGCTTTGACCTGCTCGTCATCATCTTTAACCTTCTCCAGTGCCTTGTCAATGGGATTCGGTACAGAGGTCTTGCACCAGGATGTAAACTTGCGAAATGAAGCGTAATTTTGAATCGGCAGGTAGCCTGGTAATATTGGGATGTGCGCCGGGATACCAATCTCCCGGCACTTATCATGAAATCTTATGTACTTAGGGACGTCGTAAAAAAACTGGGTGATAACCAGGTCTGCTCCAGCATCGACTTTGTCCTTGAGAAAGGTCAGGTCTTGCGCAAAACTCTGCTCGGATGGAGGTAAATCTGGGGAATTCCAGCATTCTGTGTGAACCTCAGGGTAGCCAGCAACAGCTATACAGAAATGGTCGCCATGCAGCTCCCGAATCAAATGAACCAATTCAACGGCGTTCGAAAAGCCTCCAGGCACAGGCTGCCATCGGTCCTCCCCGATAGGAGGATCTCCTCTTAAAGCCAAAATGTTGCGAATCCCAGCATCCCTAGCGTTTTGAAGCACACGGACCAGGTCTGCTCGTGGCAAGTGACAGGTCAAATGTAATAGGACGTCGACAGAGAACTCGCGTTGCACAATGCCACCTATCTTCAGCCACAGACTCTCGTCCGCAAAGGCTGAACGCCATGTCAGCGTCACAAATGTGGGCTGCAAGCGAGCAACCATGTCCTCAATGCGGGCCAAAAGGTTGCCCATCCCTTCCTCTGTCTTGGCCGGAAAGAACTCCAGCGACAAAGTCGTGCCACCTTCAGCCAGCACAGAGTGAATGGTATCAATTATCTTGCGTCCCCCCATCCTTTTTGAAATCCTTTTCGAAGTCCTACAGAGACCAATCTCGTCAGTGCAATTGGAGAGGTTGCGCACCCACTGGATGAGGGCTTGGAGTGAAAACGCAGATTCAAATTGTTTAGCATAATATTTTAGCGTTATGTTTGATGTGATGAACAGGAGAAAGTACCACCCGGAGGTCGGCCAGGTACATGACGGCATAATGCACGCGCGACCGTTTCAAGGCGAATGAGAAAACTATACACATGCGCACCTTCCCTGTCAATAGTCTCCGGAGTTCCCCGAAAAGAGAAGGCGTACGGCTCGCATGGACACAAACGTGGCGGCTTCGGGCCGCAGAGCCCTCGCTCTCCCTCGCCGTCTTCGGCCGGCGAGCACCGGCATGCCTCGGTCTCGACGCGCCCGACCTTGTGGTGTGTGTGCTGGCTTGGGCAAGGAGGAAGACGAACCCGCTCCTTTCTTGTAATTTCGTTAATGCTTTACGCCAGCTGGCCGGCCAATGCGAACTGGTATCCTGGCTGGAGTTGGTATTTCACTCGAAAGAGGGAAACAGACACTCTTCCACTTCATAGGTCGCGTGACTTGACCTGTCACCTTGACAAGGAGTGCTTAATTAAATGCATGAACGCATCACAAACTGTATCCCCATGTTGATTTCGGTACTATCTAGGTTTTTCCCAACAGCGAGCACAGGTTTAGCCGCTCCTATCATGGCTTTAATTCCCACCTGCAAGGTGGTCCACTGCCAGCTGCTTCTTTTGCTGAGTACGATTCTCTTCTTGCCGCTAGCTGTTTCCTTTCAATCGACAGACACCTTACAAAGCTCTCAGGTAAGGTCGGTGTACATGTGTATGTCTTACGTACAATTATTTCGGCCAAGAACCCATAAAGTTCTGTTTTACTTTTTTGCATCTGTAGTCTTGTACAACATCGCACTCTGCAACCTTACAAAGCTTTCCATTACCAGCATGGGCTCTATATTTCAGACATTGCGTGCCGTAAGAGTTTTTGTACTCTTTTTATGATAATAATGACTTGAAAAGTGGTGATGCCTGGACTGCACCGTGCTGCATCTATCGTGTCATTTATATGAATACCCCACGAAGTCACATTTCTTCTTTTGAATTGTCCTTTGCTTCATGAAAAAAAGCAAAGCATCTTCCTCGATTAAGGTGCATGTACTTGGTTGCACAAATCAGTGAGTCTAGGCACATTCGTGTATTTTGTACGCTATCATCTCTGAAATGCCTGCGGGGGTTAGGAAGCCGAAGCGTCCCCCTCTGGCTCCCTTTTTCAATGATATCTCTGGGTTGTACTCACGTGCCATATCTCTGGATTGTACTGCACGTGCCTTCGTGGGCCTATTTGAAATGCGCAAAATTCAATGCGTATTTGAGAATTCCAACTTGTCTCTCGTTACGTGTAACAGGCATCTTTTCCCGAAGATGGTGCTGTGGTGTCCATTCGGATCCCTGAGCAAAAAGTCTTTGATGGCATTGAGTTCCCTCTCGTCCTGGGACCCAATAAAAAGATGAATATCAGTGAAGGTACCTTGCAAGAGAGGTTGACTAAGTGGGTGCTGGCGTCGACTCCTAAGTTGTTGGACGACTTGTTGCTAAAACACGGAGCCATCCTCTTCAAGGGCTTTCACATTGATTCGCCACATCATTTCAACGACATAGTCGAAACATTTGGGTTTGAAAATTTTCCTTATGTGGGTGGGGCGGCCGTGCGGCGGCAACTCGCCCCAAGGGTTTTCACAACGAATGAGTCTCCGCCCACAGAGAAAATTCCTTTCCACCACGAGATGGCGCAGGTGCCCGCTTTCCCGGATAAGGTTTTCTTTCAATGCGATATGCCCTCTGAGACCGGGGGAGAAACTCCGGTGCTCCCATCTTGGGAAATTTGCAGGCGCCTTGAAGCCCTTCACCCCGAATTTATTCGAAAGCTGGAGAAGGGTGTGCGATATATCCGCGTCATGCCCGAGGAGGACGACCCTTCCTCCGCCATTGGACGAGGTTGGAAGTCGACATATGCGACATCGGACCGTTCTAAAGTCAGCAATATCCTGAAGTCACTAAATTATTCAGGAGAATGGTTGCCAGATGGCAGTCTTCGCACTATCTCACCTGTCTTGCCAGCTGTGCGGCACGATCTGGGGGAAAACCGATCCGGGCGCAAAACGTTCTTTAACTCGGTCGTGGCGGTTTTCACGGGCTGGAATGATTCGCGCAACAAAGGGGAAACAGCCATAGAGTTTGCAGACGGGAGCTACCTTGATCCCAGCCTCATAACGGTAGCTGGTAGGCTAATGGAGGAGCTTGCAGTGGCATTTCCATGGTGTCGGGGTGACTTCATATTGATTGACAATCACACCGTGATGCATTCCCGGAGGCCATTTACAGGTAAACGCATTGTCACAGCCTCCCTTGCTAAAGCTTTGCGTGCTCCTCTTGATGAACTTAAAAAAGGTCCGAGAGAGGAGCTCTAAGTCAAGATTGGCCGTGATCTGAAGAATGAAACGTGCGAATCCACGAGTGTGGGAGTCTTTTTGCCCTGGAAGGCCTGTCACGCGTAATTTTTCTTTGAAATTCTTGTACTATATTTCCTGGTATTCGCACGAAAGAAGACATCGCGTGCATGGCTTAGGACGTACGGGTGCCACTGGAAGGAGACGATGACGACGCGTCGCTGATAACATCCATACCAATCAATAGGACGGCATACGGTACATTGCGACGAAACGCTGTTGAGATCAGGAGAGGTGGTATGGTACACAAAGCTGCTGTGGCGGGATTTCCCCAATCACATTCACTTCGAGCCACCTTCGTTATGTATTTTATGCCCTGATAGGACGAATAGAAGCTGTAAGAGAAGCGGGAGACCGCAGACAGGTGGACATAGCAAGGTTAAATTTGTATAAGATGCCATATGTAACGATAGCGTTCCAATTATATGTTTGGAGTTTCAGTCGAATGAAAGCGTTGTAGCTGGGTCAAGTCAGATATGTTACTATCACTTACATGGAAAAGATAGCCGCAGCACTGCCGACGTGTTCGGCAGAAAATTTTACTTTAGCTTGAAAGTTGTTCAACACCACGCCAAAGGCTTTACCCTTTTTAATACCCTGTACTGCATCTACTGTAGGGATAAGCGGACATTCAACTTTTAGCACGAGGGTGAGTCAGCTTTTCAACAAAGCAGGAAACAGAAGGTCCCGATACAACAAGGCTTATCATCCTTACAAATAGTCCAGATAACTTTCGGCTTATAGAAACCATACTGCTCACAAATGTCTCAACTACTCGCTATTCGTTCTTGTTTTATTGTTGTAGTATTTCTAGCCATGCAGTGTAAGCCATGCAAACAGTGAGATACACACAGAAGGGGTCTGCTTCACACGAGTCCATATGTCTTTTCATATATTCAATAGCTGCGATTACGTTGATTCGTCCTTGGGCTATTTTGTTTGTACACAACGGTAGCATGTACTCACGTCCTCCGAAAAACGCGCCAGTGACGCTGCCCACCACGCCACCAAAGAGAAGGCGCTCCTTGAAATAAGTTCCTTTAAAACGCCCCAGAAATGAGTTCTCCTCCGTCTCTTGACCCTGACTTCTTGTTTCATGTTGAAGAACGTCACGTTGAGACCGAGAAGCTTCTTGTCCGGACTCCACTTTATGTCGTTTTTTCCTTTCCTGCTCCTCTTTGAACTCACGAATTCGGGTCCAGGGTACTTGAGACATCGAATGAAAATTGAGTGTGCCCCCGTGCCTGTTTGAGATTTGTAGAGTTGAATTTAACCATCGAAATGCAGATGATTGTTTATAAACGCACATGAGCATACGCATTGGGAGAGAGGAGAATTTGCTTAGTCCTTGGAAAAAACAACAAGAGTGCAGGAGGCATATGTACAAGTGCTCGTGCAAAGTTGTTGACTTTCTCAGGAGGGGATATGCGTTCAGTAAATGGATCTCACCCTCCTTGAAAGCCCTGTCACATGAGTGACATTGTGCTACTTGGAGACGGGCAGGAGATGGCTACAGGACAAGTTACCAAGGGGGCTCGCCGACGTCACTGTTGAAGTCGCCAGTATTCGTATCTTCCTCTCGGGCGCCCTCCAACCTCCCGCCCTCGGCGTGTGCTTGCTGC
Source organism: Microchloropsis gaditana (assembly GCF_000240725.1). Lineage (NCBI taxonomy): Eukaryota > Eustigmatophyceae > Eustigmatales > Monodopsidaceae > Microchloropsis > Microchloropsis gaditana. The sequence continues at coordinate 162,427 of NW_005803952.1, forward strand.
ACCATTTTCAGTTCTACGACGGAGGAATTGCAGTCACTAAGGTGGTAGGCAATCCGCTTCAATACTTGATGCGTGATGGCGATTGTTAAGAGGACAAGAAAAGCAGGCGGCGAAGGCTGTGTTCTCAAACTTTCTCACCCACTTTTTTTGCAATAGGTATGTGGCCATGTAATTAGCCAGACGCAGGTTACTGACACACGTTAGCAGTACATTGGACACAAATGCAGAATTATGGCATTCCTTTTCTCATTGGACTCCTGTCTATCATGAAATTTAAGACGGGTTTGCCCATGGCATGGCTTCGCCGTGCCTAATATTTTCTTTTATCTGACGATACATTTGTCTTTCCAACGCTATATTTAAGGCTCTGTGGCAGTCACAATCCATCGAACGAAAGTATGTTGAGGCAAAAATCACCGGATGTCGATTCGGACTGATATAAATGCGATGTTTGCTTAGCGTAGCATCTTATTTCTACGTTAGCTCGGGCCACACTTTTCTTGCAAGGCCATAACTTTCTTTTTTTTCGATTAAAGTAGAGCTGTTTGTGATCTAACGCAAGAAAGCCCTGGTACAACAAGAGGCTTCAGAATCGAGCACCTGCACGAAGAGCACGGGCTGCGCCGAAAGTATCGTCGCCGCAAGATGGACAACGTAAAACGCTTGAAGTGCGAAGTAGATGTCAGCTTAGCGCTGTCAAGATATGAACTATGCGACTCAGGCACACCAGCTACATTTCTTCGACACATCGAAGTGATTAAGATCGGACGCATTTGGGAAACAAACGGAGACATATCTGAAGTGCAAGATTCGATTTTGATGTGGGCGTCGGGCAGTAAGAATTGCCGTTGAGATACATTGTATGTAGACCTAAAATATAATATTGCTATAATGTATCAGCGATATGAAGTTGTGCCATCGACCTCCGCATAATGCCTGTATATCGCCGGAGTACACGAAATCGATTAAATAACAAAATCTATAGTAACCTTTATCGGGAAGAAAAAAGTACACCGTGAACGCGAAGTGATGGGGGATGTGCTATAGATACAGATAAAATATAGCAGGTGAACAGTATAGAGGTTATCTTTTCGCCTGTGTTTCGCAAAAAGAAAGAGCATGGGAACAAGTCAGAGGAGGCTCGCAAAAATCATCCTCGGACTCGATGGCCATGATGTTCAAGAAATTAAGTTCAGCTGGACACTACCCACGTCCACAGTGTACCAACAAAGTAAAATACTGATTTTTGTCCTAATCAACTAATATTCCCGTCTTGTTCCTGCTTTTTGTCTTTCAAAGTCGCCATCTCTGCAGAGATGAAGAAACTTATATCAAAGTATACGCATGATGCTGGATTTCTCTATGCGACAACCCAGTGAAACTCGATGTTTACATCTCGCTTCCGTTTTACATCAATTGATTAGGCTTCTTCACTAAAAGTATTCAAACGTTGCTAATTGGCAGCAAGTCGTGCATTATTTTCTGGTTTCTTTGATTTTTCGTCTCTCTCTTCTTTATTCGACACATTTCATCAAAATCAGCAGCACAAGTTTAAGTAGTTGCAACATCTCCTGAGGGATCTGAAAATTGCGACCATGTTCTCCTAAATACCTTGCAATCTGTAAACGTCCCAATGGATGCTGTATCGCCTTCGCCGGCCGAGTTGTACGCAACCACAAAAGGTGAAATCGGTTGGAAGCACGCCGATTCCGAGGAACAGAAAAGATACGGCGCCCGGTGGGGAGTCGTCGTGTCGCGAGCCTGCTCTGTCCTCCATCCTTATTGCTGCTTCATTTCTTCTACATGTGTTGTTGTTTTCAATGCGTAAAAATCAATTATCAGCCAGAATGGCAAGTATCTTTTTCTAGGCCATAGCCTCGGAGTTGTGAAATTGTCTGTCGAAAATTTCCGCCAGCACCTGGGGACCGACTTCGGAGTCCTTGCCTACTACATAGGCACGAGCGCGCGCGCCTTCACGCGAAATCTGGGATTAATTTGTTAATTTTGAACCTTTCCAACTTTCGTCCACTTAAATAGGACATGAGGTTTTACGCTTTTCTCGTAGGAGCTTCCCTCTTGGGTTGCGCGTTGGGTTTCATGCCCAGCACACGCATCCAACAGCGCCGCATCGGTGAGTAGCCACCTAAGAGCATTTCTGTGTTTATTTTTCATTGTTGCATTCATTGTGCGTTCGCTACGTTCATGAAATTTTATTTGTCATGGAGTAGTGATACGTGTTATGTTTGTCAAAGACTTCGGAGTTTCCAAGAGTCGCAGCTATGCAGTGGCATGGGTGAGGCGTGAGGCCCAGGGGTTACGGTCTTCCGTGAATTGGCGGTTTTTGATATCAGAATTCTCGATTGAGCGGTTTACACTCTTGAGTTGAACTCAATGCTTCTTCTCCTTGACTGCCATTCGTCGTTTACCACTCCCTTAGTTCGCATGGAAGCGGGAGCTGCGTCTATCAAGGGCAAGCAACCAGCTGGAAATGGGCGTAAGGTGCTCGCGCACTACATCAAGAAGTTGAAGGAAGGAGGATACCCCGAGAAGGCTGCTGACAAGCAGTTTTCGGACTACACGGATCGGGAGCTGGACGCGCTTTTCGATTTGACCACAGATGAATACGATAAGATGGTCGAGGACTCTTTCAACGAGATTGGTGACTTCAAGCTATCGGCGGAGGAAATTCAGGATGTGATTCAGGAAGCGCTGGTTGCCTCCGAAGGGGGCGAGAAGGCCTCGCCTCTCGGCATTAAGGCGGACTATGGTGGTGCGCAAGACGTGCTGCTCATGCTCGGACTGGCGTTCGAGCGCGTTTCTGCGAAACTTAGCCAGGGCGGTGCCACAGGCCCCGACGGCACTAAGTACCTCTTCATGACGGATGCTCAACTTGCGAAGTTCGATGCGGACTGCGACGCTTTGGTCTCAGACATTGAGGAGCACTTCCAGGCTGCGATGAAGCCCATCGACGATAAAATCGACCACTGGGAGAAGGAGTTCAAGACTTGGGAGACGGACCCCGTGAAATACACGGATATGCTGGGCGATATTCCGGAAGGGCTCGACCAGGATGCTTTCTTGAAGGCGTTTCCTGGCTATTCTGAGTACCAGGATACATGGTCCGACAATTAAGTGCTTCAAAGGGCTGGGGGAGGCGGACTTTGGATGGGAACCCTCAGGAAATAGATTGGATTGCCTTGATGGTCTGGAGCAGCTATCTTATTTATAATTGACTTTGCAGTGTCAACATCGCCGCAAGACACACAATCACACCAGTGGGCCGGGAGGTGGTGCTGCCCTTGTCTCAGACGACAATGCAGAAGCCGTCAAGCAGTAAAGATTCTCCGCGAGCCTTCGAAAGGGTGAGAATAAAAGTGATCTTAGGTAATGTACCCAGCCGGCACGCCACTACTGTTTTTCGTGTGAGATTTCTCAGAGCATTTGGATGAGCTGGAGGGTTTGCATGGAAGCGTGAGGGCTTTGAATTGTTCCTGTCGTCGCCAGCTCCATCCCTCGAGAGAGTCTACTGTCATGTATGTGTATGGTTTGTGACGGAGATCTGGATGTGGGCTCAGAAGTTTTCTTTCAAGGGATGGTGGCATCCGACAAGTGCGTACACTGAGATGAGATCTTGCGTATCAGGACAGCATTTGTCTTAAACAAGAGAAGAAGGAAACAAAAAGTCACTGGAAATATGGCTACTCGAAATTTCTTAAGATTTTCTTTGATCGAAGCATTGGCTCCATAATATAATATCGCGACCAGGCTGTGCGCAAATTCAAGGAATTAGGAAAGTTTCCAATTGCACGGCGAATTCCTATTGGCGTTTGGCAACCAAAGAAGATTTGATAAACCGCTTAACTTTTTGCAACTTCAGCTGCACACCCATTTTCACAATGTTCACGTGAACGTGCAAATACCTTTTATCTGAGGAAACTGGACTGTATAATGCACTGCAAATACAGATAAAACAAATAGCGGCCCCAGAACCTTAAACTACCTCTTGATGCTCGCGATTATTAGGATAGTTGTCGGGAGGGTGAATAAATGACAGAAAGAGATGAGAGTAAAGCTTATATTTTCAGTGAACAGCAACGTCGTGCAATGTCGGATATGGCGCCTTCTGACATAAAATTAAGTGCTGAAAAGCGGAGATGCCCAATCATGAACGCGGAGAGCGAGGAAATAAGGGCGAAGTGAGGCTCATACAACCGCCGCGATCGTCTTGAGAAAGGAGAGTGCGGGAGGATCGCAGTCAGGGAACGTAGTACATGTTTATACCTTTACTTCGACGGAACGTACAAGCCCTCGCGGTCCGGGCGGTCGCCGCAGCCTCCGCTTAGAGCGCTCTCGACGACTTGTGCGCATTGTCTGCCCTGATCTGCTGTGCTCGAGCTTATGTTCTCCAGAGGACGTCTTCCCGGCTAGTGCAGACTTCAGGAAGAGCTTGACGATATACGCTTGTTGTGTATATCATATTTACATGCCTTACTGCTTTTTGGTCGTCGGTCTCCTTCTCGAAGGCGCGGCGTAGCTGTCTTTCATCCTTCCTCCCGCCATTACACATTTTACAGGGGCGTTTGAGCACCAAATTGAGTGCGTACAAGCGAATTTAAGCTAGGAACAGTGTGAATCTGTGCGATGTCGGCTGATGAAATTGCGGGGGCCTTTGCACAGCACTACTACGGCACGCTGGACAGCAATATCGCAGGGTTAGGAGCATTATACGTAAGTCACCCGGGAAGAATGGAAAGCTTTCGTCAATGAGGATGAGAGTAGACATACACATCGTCATATATTAAGGTGTAGGTTTGTATCTTTACAAGTGTGAGATCTCTTTTTGAATTTTTCGTGTCCTTCCCGCCTGAGGCGCTTTAAGACTGGTGCAGAGTTCTAGGCTTGGAATTGGATGCAGGTGCTGGCGATTCCCTTTTGTGTATCCGTGGGAAGTCTGCCCTTTCTTCATCTTACTCAAACCGTTCAGTAGTTGATCATGCTAGGGCTGCTCAAGGGTCGCAATAGGTCTTATACTTTCTTCGTCACCGGAAATAACTTCGTTTTTCCTTCGACATCAACGTACCCCAGCGTGACGCATCTATGCTCACATTCGAAGGCCAGCAGTTCATGGGAGGAACCAATATCTCGCAGAAGATGGCTGGTTTGGGGAAGTTGGTGCACAATGTGCAGCGGTTTGATGTACAGCCGTCGTTGGACCCTTCAAATCTGATCATAGCTGTTGTGGGTCAGGTTAAGCTGGACGGACAGGAGAATCCGCTTCATTTTTCTGAATTTTTCCAATTGGTGGCATCTTCACCTGGCCAGTATTACATTCATAATCAGATATTCAGGCTCAATTACGCCTGAGCACGTAACCCACAATCATGCCTCAAACTTGAACGACGTCACATTCTAGGATCTTTTTGCCGATTTGAAGACGGAACACTAATTGAAACTGACTCGTTCGATACTGGCGAGCAGATGGTGTGCACCAGAGTAGGGAAAAGCATGATCTGAACAAAGCGCTCTTCTTTTACCGTTCTCTCGCTGATTTTTTTCGGACGTGTCCTTTTCTACTTTACAAAAGTTTCTCAAAATTTGAGTACATACCGCTCTCTCCCTCTCATCTGTGTGCTTTTCCAAGCAGCACCCGCCATTCAACTTTTTGCTGCGAGCGACAAAACATATCCCGAGACCTGCTTTGTCAACCGTGTCCACTAGCAGGCATCGGATCGTCCCTCCCATAAAAACCAGGAATATCCTTCCAATCTGTATTTGTCGCTACAAATCGTCATAGAGGTCAGCGTAGGATCCCGAATTACTTCGCCGCAGCTCACGACCCTCCCGTCCACTGTATCCTTGGTAATCGCGCAGGGGTGAATTCCTTGTCATATTCACGCCTACACCTGACAGCCCTCGCCCAGCTGCAGCGGTTGTGCTACCACTCGTTCCAGCCAACCCACCGCGGCGCATGAGGCGGGCCGTCTCCTCTAGGCGACCCAGCAACAGCCAGTTCGAAACACGCGCTCCTGTTGGCTCCCATCCGCGAGCTGTTCGACTCAAGGGCATGGGGTCCTCGTAGCCATGACTCGTAGTCAAATGCTCAACTTCGTCGGCTGCTACAAGATAAAATCCAAGCTCCGCAAAGCCCACGGCGCACAAGGTGGCAATGCCCGAAAGCGTGTCGGAGAAGTTTTGAAGACGCAATGCGTGATTTAGTCCTGATTCCCAGGTCCCGTGTCGCCAGGCAAACATTACAGAGGCCAATGCCAAAAATCCAAGACTGCTGGTGTATAGAATGATGCAGGATACATGCTGGGAAGAAAGGCGATAACGCCGGGCACAACAAGCTTGAATGGACACGTACACCAATGTGGCGAGTAATAGGATTTCCAGCGCCCAAAACGGTGTAAATGTCACCCATAGAGGTGCATTATGCGCAGCTCGTATGCAGGGGATGCTTGATAAGGGGAAGGGCGGCGAAGAAAAGCGCAGGCCGACCATCAAAGTAGCGAAGAGTATCAGTAGCCAACCCAACGCTTTGGAAAAGGATCCCGTCCTTAAACATATCGCGCTTATTAATGCAAGCATTTCCCACAAGACAATAGGCAAAATTGCCAACCACAAAGACACCCATGGTCGCCCAAAATTGCCTCCTCCGCTCTGCAGGAAAATGAAGAGTAAAATGTGCGCCGCGGTGATGCACAGTAAGAATGGTGTTGCATTAAGAAGCGCACGCATCACTATCTGGAACAAGGGCAACATTTCTGTACTTAAAGTCTTCTGAGCTTCTCTATGAGACGAAGGGGCCATAATTCGACTTTCATGCTGTACACCGCTAGTGCGCAACGAGCAAGTCCAATGCAAGGCCCAAAGCACCACCATCCAAGCCACGAGGTCGGCGGCCCAGAAAGGGGTAAAAATCAGCCAGTAACCTTTCAAAATTAAGCCCGTGCGAGCAAAAGGAGGCAATTTATCAAATTCCAGGCTCTTTAGCACGAGGAATACAACCCCCAGGAAAGTTAAGGCTAGATAAATGGCGAAACCTGTTAGTGCCCACTTCATCGTCCGCTCCAGGGGACCCACTCGGGGCAGATACACGAGACGAGAGCGTTTCTGATAAAAAGTAGGACTATTTCTATCCTTTATTACGTGATGCAGCTGTTTTTGAGGCGGCTGTTGCAGATGTGTCTCAGAATTAAAAGTGCCACCAATAGTCTGCGTCGTGCTGCCGGAAAGCAGCCGACCAGCCTCGCCTGCGCTCACAGGAACTCCACCATCGTTGCCATGACCGACAACTTGTCGACTCGAAAACATCCCGTAGCAGCAAGCGTCCGGTAGATCGGATCGAGAGGATGTTGAGAGAGGTGAGTGCCTGGGAAGGAGGGCGCCTGTTGCCGAAGAGATTTAAGGGGAGTTAGAGGAGGGATTATGCATCATTTCGGAGGACTTAGCTACAAGTGACATCCCAAAATAAGGACCGTGAATTTCCCCCCACATTCCTCCTGTGACGGCAACAAAGCGTGAAGTTTAGACTTGTTCCGTTCCCAACACAAAGAAAGCCAACCTCCTCTTCCTCGCTCCCTCACCTGGTCCTCGCCAACCTCCCCACCCGCGCCGTGCTGAGCCGATGTGTATTGGACACATCAAAAGAAGGCACGAAAAATTAGCGTGTTCGGGCATTTGAGCATGAAGAAGAAGAAATGTTGTATCCGAAAGAAAACCATTGCCGCACCCTTGCGTCAAATGTTGATAAGTTGATACCCGTATCTCGAGAAACTCACACAGCAAGCTACACCTGAGAGAGCCATTTTTGGCATCGACTAACTTAAAACTCATATGTTTACGCAGGGGGTAGGAGGAAATTGAGGTATGACATAGCTCAGCATACCTAAGTATAAGTGAATCTGGACCTCAGCTGTTGAAAGATGTAGACGATAGGTACCACACATGCCACACACTACTGCAGTCTGGTATTGAAGGTTAAAATCTCTTCAGACTCTCATTGTACCATGAAGTGTGACAAAAAATCGTTCGTAGGTTAGAAGCTACTTTATTGGACGCGCCTGACATAAAGAAAGACAAACCAATTTAGCTCGCGCGAAAATGCTCGTGGCTTAAGTTTTATTGATGCGTGTTCTATTTGCACACGTCCAATGATATCAAGGACAGGCTCGTTGACTCTCTTGAACCCAACATGACAAACATGCGACAATGCCCTAGGTAAGGGTGGCCCCATATATATGTCGTTTTTCAATTTCCAGACAATAGTATGGAATGACATTTGCCGACGACTTCACTCTCCCTCTTTTGACGTCAGTTATCGAGTTAACTCGTATTTTTGAGGATGGTGCCTGAGTCTTGAGAGACATATTCCCGAATTTCCAGTCCTAACCCTTTTGTAAATTAGTTGGGCTCAGCGTTTGGATGTCACGGCGTGAAAGCTTGCGGCCACGTATTGCACATTGGCCGTGTTGAGGCCTGCGATGGAGATGCGGCCATCGTCGGTTATGTAGATATGATACTTCTCCTTGAGCTCAGCCACCTCAGCGGGACGAAGTCCTGTAAAGCAGAACATTCCGATCTGATCAGTAACATGCCGCCATGAAAGCTTAGAACCTAATTTTTCCATCGAGTATCGCAGCAGTGAGCGCATCTCTATGATACGGTCCGCCATGGCCTTACAATCCTTGTAAAAAAGTGGCTTTAGCTCCGGGTCTGCAAATTTAAAAGGGGACATTACACGGTAAAGAAGGTTGAGTACAAATTTGCTATTGCCTTTGATGTTTTTGCCACAATGTTATCCAATCCAATTTCAAGCGTATAAGTGCTAAAAAACAAGTATAATGGAATGCAAAATGAGTTCCTATAGCATGTGCTGACATTAAAGAACCTACCCGTCAAGATAGTCGCAACCAAACGTGCGCCGTAGATAGGCGGGTTCGAGTACATGGGCCGTATCAGGATTTTCAGTTGAGACTCAACCCGCTTCGCTTCTTCAGCGCTCGCGCAAACCGCTGAAAGCGTTCCTACTCGCTCACCGTACAGACCGAAGTTCTTGGCGAAAGACTGGGCCATCAAGAAATTGTGCCCCTCCATCGCGAAATGCCGCAGAGCAAACGCGTCCTTCTCAACATTGCCCGACGCAAAACCCAAATACGCTGCATCGAAGAGGATGGCATGTCCCTTTCTTTTGAATAGTGCGGACAATTCCCTCCACTGCTCTTCCGAGGGGTCCACCCCCGTAGGGTTGTGCGCACAGGCATGGAGCAAGAAGATGGAGCCCTCAGGCGCCTGGTTAACATCCTCCAGGACGCCCTTGAAGTCCAAGCCGTTCGTCTCAGGATCAAAGTACCGATAGCGCTTTACCTCGAGTCCCGCGTCCCTGAAAATAGGAACATGGTTTCCCCATGTCGGGCTGGGCAAGTACAGTGGGCTGCCTTTGCCCATAAAGCGCGCGTAGAACTCCCCCGCCAAGCGACATGCCCCCGTACCGGAAATCGTTTGTGAACCTGCCACACGCTTTTCTTTCAAAGCGGTTGAATCTGCGCCGTATGCAAATTCGAGCGCTAACTGCACGTATTCGCCTACGCCTTGAATGCCTGCATATTCATGGTTCATCTTCGCCTCTAATACCTTTTTCTCAGCACGACGCACAGATTCCAAAACGTGAGGTTTCCCCTTGTCATCCCGGTAGGCCCCGACCCCAAGACTCACTTTCTTGGGGGATGTGTCTTTATTGAAAGCGTCCGTCAAACCAAAAATCGGATCCGGGGGTCCTAAGGGTATGTTCGCAAAGGTGGAGCCAGCACGATTCGAAGCAGCGAAAGATGGTAAAATTTTGCGCAAGGCTAAATTCGTGTGACAGAATGCTACCTTCTGAAACAGGAGCAGTGAATTTGCATGTGCCATTGTCTAGTGCTGTGCCGATAGATTGATTGATAATATCGTCATAAGTACCGGTCAATAGATACTGTTATGTTTGATTCTTCATCTTCATTGAGCTTGAGCTATGTGCATAGAAGGACGACATTGTAACCAAATGCTTCCACTGCGTGCTGTTTATTCGCCCCACGGGACGGTTTGCATTCGCGTGCTCCTCCTCATACACCACTGTCTCGCTTGCCCCGCCTATCCCTGGCCTTCCTCGCCACCAGCGGCAACTTGAGTTGCCGTGCCCGCAATCGCCCGCTCATCCGCTCGCCTCCCTCGCTCAAACGCAAGTAGGTCTAAGTCCACTAGCATCTCATGGTAGCCCGCCTACCGGCATCCCATCCATTGAACAGGAATGATGGACAAAAGACTCACATTCCCATGGTTGCTGCCGGTCATCTTGGCAGTAATGACGGCGGATGCCACCACGGACGCTTTCTTAAGTCACTTGCCCTCTCACAAAGGAGACCCGAGCATGAGCATGGTAAATGTAGCCGATGTTGCCTTGATTTCTGAAAGCCGATCAGGGAGCAACGACGGAAATTTTTTTATTTCGTATGGCATGGAACAAAACGGTCGCTTGATTCCTCTTCCTGTCCCCCACTCGCCTACCCTATCACGGCCTTCCGATGCGTCGCGAGTCTCCACACCACACTATGATAGCCGTGCAAACAGGTACTCTAGTATAATGTGGGTCATCAGAAAGCAGAGTGAAGTCCGGTCTATTGTACGAAACGCGAAACGAAGGCTGAAGACGTTATTGCACACTGTTTTCTTGCCAGTTGGGTTCCCGTCGAGCGTGGCTCCGGAATATCTGCGATATCAGCAATGGAATGTTGTACAGGATTTAAGCACTTACTTGCGTGGCATTTTGGCAACGCAGGCTATACTAGAAGGTGTAGGCGTAGGGCGGGAAGGGGCTACACCCTTGGCAGCGACACTCCAATGGATCACACGGGACGGAGCGTCTATGATGAGTGGACTCGTGTTTACATCCTTCTTGAGCACCAATTTTGGTGTCAATGCCAAAAGCTGGCGTCTCTTCGCCGATTTCATGGTTGATATTGGTATTACACTAGATATGTTAGCCCCACTTTTCCCCAAAAACTTTTTGCTATGCATATGTCTCGCCTCGGTTTGCAAAAGTCTCTGTGGAATCGCTGCTGGGGCCTCGAATGGCAACATAGTCGAGCACATGGCTAGAACCAACAATCTCGCCGAGGTACTAGCCAAAGGTGGGGCTCAGCATACAGCTGTGAGCCTTTTCGGACTCGGATTCGGGATGTGGTTCGCCCGCGTAGCCAACCAATCCCCTCGCCGAGTGTGGACGGCATACACACTGCTAACTGTCATTCACCTCACAGCTAATTACGCGGCCATGCGCGTGTTAGCCTTCACGTCCATCAACCGTCGCCGTCTTAACGTGCTGTTGACGGCATTTCGAGAAAACGCCAGCGTCTTATCACCAGCCGAGGTAGCTCGCCGGGAGACAATCATCGTGGACGTGGGGCGTTGGCGGCCCCCAAAGTTGTGGACCGCCTTATTTCAAAAGGGAAAGAGGAGGGCGACAGCAGAATTGGCAAAGGATGCTCATGCGCCTATCTGGAACATACGTTTGGGGGTACGTGTGAAGGACCTCACAAGGTTCGCCGAGGGGCTTACGGAGTTGCAACGCCTGTTTTCCCAAGAGCAATATATGTTGAACATGGTCAACGTCTTTGACGGTGAACTGCCGACAAGAAAAGTTACAAGGAAGATCCAGATTGCGGTGGCTTTACGAGAGGATGCAACAAATTTGACTCTGCTGAAAGCGTGTCTCCATGCCGATCTCATCGCGCGGAGAGGCTTTGAGGCCGTGAAAAGGAAAAAAGGGACAGAGAATATAGAGATAATCTCAAGTGTGATCTCTTCCACATATCAGGAATTGTGTCAGTGCTTCCCAAACATGGTGCAAGGACTTCGACGGCAGGGGTGGAATCTGGAACGCGTGTTGCTTTCACCCGAGGGATGGATATACCACAAGATAATTGAATGATTCTGCAGGAAAGAGACTTGGAAAGAGCCCTTCTTGTTGTACCTCTTCCTAATTTATATTTCTTTTCCGTCGGTCTATAGATAACAAATTTGAAAAAGCAGACGCCGGCCCTCTTTAGCCATGAATGCCTCGACAATCTCAGGAGCCTCGGTAGCCAGGTCGACGCTCTCCTCCAGCTGTGCAAATTGGATGAAATGGAAAGTAGTGAATAGTACCGGTGGTCGGGTATGATGGCGGGAATTATTACAACCGCTAAGGCAAGTCATAAAAGCCAGCAGATAGTCGGTTTCGGGGCGACATCGTCGTACTCTCACCAGTTGTGCAAGGCTTACGGCCACGCGGCCCGCAAGGACAGCTTGCTGCGGATCATCCTTCGTATCGATGCAGATGACGCAAATAGGCTCCAGGTCTTTGGCTTCGCGACTCTTCCCTCCCAGAAATAGTGACGAAGTGAGCTAGGCCTGCAAGTTGCTTGACTAGCATGGACCCTTAAGGAAAACGTACCTGCAGATCCTCTTGGACGGCATCGTATACTCTCAGGTCAAAGCATAGGATGACATCGTACGCTAATTCTTGAATCTCCTGAAGCCGCTCGGGTGCAGTCTTGATTCGCGCATTCCGACGCAAGATGTCCAGCAGTTTTGTCCGCCGATAAAAGTCTTGCAACCTGACGTCTGTCTCTGATTGGCTTTCAAGCTCTTTTAAAATGTCTGTATATGGCGTTCCAAAATCAAACGATATTTGGCCTTCGATCGTGGCTGCCGGCAAACGCACCATCCTCCCAGTGCCCAAGCTGGCTACTTTCGTGAAACCGGCATTGAGGAAAGCCGCGTGCGCCTCCATGGAGCGGTTCATATTACTCGAGCAAACCAGTGAATATCTAAGTTTGCAATTTGATCCTGTAGTCAGGGACTGCTGTCGACCAGGGTCACCCGTACTTTCATGTCCTGCTTCCGAGATTGAGGGCGGGACAGGCTTCTCTAGGTCCTTTCTGGGCAAATGCTGAGGCTCCTCGTCACTGCTCAGCTCCTCTTCATCGTCGTACTCTTCATCTTCGCGTTCTTCGTCATAATCGCGTGGTCTTTTACTGGACGAAGACATTCTCTGTGTAAGTGATGGGCTTTTAGAGCTGAAGCACGTCGTTGAATGGCGAATACTTGCCGTATAATCCAGCATCTAAAAAGCATAGCGTTGCTGCAGTACAGCAGAGCGAAAATACCCCAAAAGCATACAGGGCAACATCATACCGTCTTCTACAGCAACAAAATTATCTGCTTGTCCCATGCATCGAGACCTTTACGTTGGTGTACTGCTGCCTCCTGCCTGCTTCCACTTTTGTGGTTGCTCTTCACTATTTTCTGCAAAGAAATACCTCTTGTCCAGCCAAGAGTGACGTAACATCCAGTTTTTCTCATATCCTTCGCTTGCTAGAGCTCGACTCGTGCACAATTTTTCGTTCAAGTTTAGATGTGCGTGTGGGGCTCCTACACCTGTCCCTCAATGCCTCAGGCTAGTACGAGATGGAGAAACCCCGAGGAGGGCTGCTTTACCTATTCCTCTCCTTTTTCAGGCCCGACTCCTTCAATTCAACATTCGTCCGCACGGAATTACAATACTAAATGACTATTACATCATCGCTTGAGACAAAAACATTCTCTTTCTACAATACCCGTCTCTGAGGTTAAGGTACGGCAATGCGAGATAGGAGCTGGGGAAAGGGAAGGCCGCGGGTTTATGTGAGCGGGACGCGAGGCGACGCGCAAGTTGGGATGGAGCTAAAATTTAGAAAAAGCTTGTCTTGCTTAGTCGGGAGGCAGAGAGACAATTGGATTTTCAAACGGTCCTCAAGCAGCATGCATATTTGCTTGCGTGATGTGACGTCTTGCAAATTGACATTACGGGTCATCATCATAGTTACATGACACTGACGTGATAAAATTAAAAATATCTCAGGTAAAGATTTGAAGTTTAAGCCACATCATTCGCCTTGAAATCTGATCTATTATAAGAAAAGGTATCGTAGGTTTTGTTTTCAATCAATTTTCAGTTCAGCACATCCGTCAACTTGCTCTCAGTCTACCCCCGCACCTTTAGTAGTTAGCGTGCTAATATGCTCAGCTCCTAGTCCAGAGGTCTCATACATCGATAATCAAGGCCTACTCGGACCCTTCCTATGACTCAACCTTCCCGATTAGCTCAACATCTCGATCTGTTTTGCCACGTTCGAGACCAGGCCTCCGCGTAGATAAAATTAGCCCTGGAAATTCGGCACTGTCACAACCATCGCTTGCCTCACTCGAAAATAAAGGCTGGTCGGGTATAGAATCGGACCCATTCGGGTGGTGGCTGCCTGCACCATGCAATTCAAGATGTCCTTCACGTCGCGAGTCTTCCTCCTGGCTTTCTTCGCCGGTGAACAATGTGTTCAAACCTTGCAGCTTGATACTTAGCAGTGCAGCGCGGTGTTCTTCTTTTCCACATATGTCGATTGCTTCGCTGAGGGAGCATAGCCGACGTCGCCGCACAGATGATTCCGGCCACTGCGGAAGCAGCTCTGAGACCTCCATCACAAAGAGCAGCAAGTGGCATTCCTCGCCACGCTTGTTCCTGTAGCTTGTCTCTGAGAAAGGCTCAGCGTGAACCAGGCCATGTACGCCTCCCTCTTCGTACGTTTCTCGTGCAGCTGCCTCCCGGGCAGTCTCGTCCCTCTCCCAACCCCCCTTGGGGAGGATCCAGTCTCCCGTTCTGGAGCTGATTAGGACCACGTTCCCGTCTGAAGTCAGCGGAATGCATCTAGATGTCCAAATTTAATTGTGAAGAAGGCGGGTAAGTGAAAAGTTATGTCAGTGAAGGGGGTTGTAAAGTCGCATCACAGTGTCGCTGTAGAAGAGCCCTCAAAATAGCAAACGCTTGACTCTGAATCAAGCTCTGGCAACATGCACCAACTCCTGTAATGCCTCCCCGGAAAAAAAGGATACTTGTGCGTATCAAGCTTTTTCACTCACCCAGTGATGAGGCGGACGTTGCCATTGTACCGTTGCAATTGACGGCCCATGCGTGGAGTCGTCGAGACAGGTCGCGCAACCAACATCTTGCGAGTTCCTCCTCAATAGACTCACTTTTGATCAATTACTTCTATTATCGCCTTATTTTCTCAAAAATAATATGCGAGCTGCTCGATCAAAAATTGGGTGGCGAGCTTACACGAAAGCCAAGCAGATCATGTTCGCCATGGGATCCTCCTTGTCGAGACTGTGCTCGAGAGCTTTACTTCAATTCGTCACAGACGTCAATAAGAACTTTTTAATACGAATGACACAACATTATATCACTCAACTTTCCTGCTTTGCGAAAGTTGTGAGCAGGGACCGCGACTGCATGCTTCGTCTGCTAGTAGTGCTGCAGTTTTGGAGGAGAGATAAGCAAAAAGAAACGCTTGGGTATGCGCACCTGTTGTCAATAAGGAAAAAGAGAAGTAGGGCGTGGATATGAATGTATTGGATGCTGATAAACTTGCTAGACATGCACTAAAAAGCGAAACAACACAACGTCCCTCGGGGTCTCCGCACCACCAAGCAACTCTCGGTGTGTGACCAGCAACTATTGCCAATCAAAGGGGCGCCGCATATCCAGATAAGTCGCCCGCCAAACGTATGCAATATGGCAGGGTGAGCTGTCGACGATGTACAGTAGTCCTCGCGAGAGTTTTGAGCACTCTGACAAAGACGGTGAAGGCATCCGACCCAGTAATACGATATTATTGGGCGGGAGAAAGCCGCACTCGATCCGTGTGTGGCTCGCTGGCAAATTTGGCGCGAAGGTACCCGAGTTCTCAGGACTCCCCGAGTCTGGCGCCCGCCTACACTGTGCGTCAAGCAGAAAGCAGAAACTTTGCCTTCCGTCCGTGATTTTTACGTGAGTCTTCGTACATTGTTTGTTTCTTTCAATGTGCATGTCAACGGCCTAGTAGATTTGTGCTTCTCAGCGATTCTACTTTACGTAGGATGTAAATACACTACATATGCAGGAATCCCTTATCTATACGTTCCAATTAAAAAACGATAGACATATACCGAAAGCTTGAAGGGGACTGACGGGATGGCGAAAATCTAAGGCATAACGCCTTTTCCGTGTTTTGCCAAACTGGAGCACGCCCTCTCCATTATCCTGACCGTCTAAACAGATCAAAAAATTCTTTGCTGATGGCGCCAGCACGCGACCTTTATTGAAGCGCAGTACCAAGCTTTGAAGAGCTTCGTTCCACTCAGGCAGCTTGTTGTGCAAACGGAAATGTCTTGTTTTCAGTTCTGCATTATTGGATCTACGTGCTTGCTCCATACGCGGGCTGATGTAATGGTGTGTTTTGATAAAGGACAACAGTTAGGAGATATGTAAGCTCTGAAGAGGAGCAATCCAGGCCCAAGACCTCATTGGAAGCAGCCATTTGCAAAGAGTACTACGAATTCTCGACATTATACCAGCCTGTATGATATTTGGCGCTCACATTTCTACTGGATGATTCAACTTCTTCGCATAAATTACTTACCACCACACATCCCTCGTCTGCTGGTCCTCGTGCACCTCGGGTAATTTGACTGACAAACAACGCATATCTGCATTTGCCTCTTTTACCCTTTTGACAGACTGTATATGCATGCAGGCGAAAAGGAACAAATTTCAGAAAAGTCAGTAGATGTAAGGCGAACCGAGCCTTACTAATAGATGGTGACACAAATTGAGCGCATCCTCTGAATTGATGATATTACTGGATATATGTCCAGCATCCTTCGTCTTACATTTGCATTGTTTTTTGGTACGTACATGATTGATCTCTGCCAAAAGCTGTCGATTGTCAAAGCTATGGCCAGAACCACACGTATATTTGTCTGCCTTCTTATCGCACGCTTCGCACCCGTTGAGAAAAAGCTTGAAATATCCTTCCGAGCACGTCCGGAGGACGGCACAGGAAGAAACCTCCGGCACGCCGTTGATACTTTCAGGAAATGATTCATACTGTGATATGAAAAAAGAGTCCCCTACACGCTTGGCGCTGAGGACGAATCTGGGTTGAGCCTCATCCAGGTACATGCGAAAAGTCGATTTTCCGTTCTTGATAACGTTGCAAGTCGACCATTTTTTCACTGTTGGACAAGGAAGCAGGCATTCTTCTGTTATGTATTCACGAGCATGGCCACTCTCCTGCAATATATGAAGAAATGTTGTATACTACGTGAAGAAACCATGCATGATCTATATATTTAAATGACTCGAGCATATAAGCAACGGCGACAAGCCCTCATTGTGCAGCTTACCAGCAAATCAAGATCTTCGAATGTCTTGATATCTTTTTTAAAATTGGAATCAAACGCTTCACTATTCAAAGCTCCAACTTTTCCAATTTCTGCTTGCTTTTCTTGGTTCCTACTTTTGGCCGGCCATAACTTGTCTGCCACCCCGCCAAAAAGGTTTACCGTGCTCTGCACAAGCCCTTCCAATTCGCCGGATGCTGACGCTAAATGCTGTGTAGCCATTTTACGCTTCCCGTGAGGGTTGCAGAATGCGTTACCTTATGAACCTGCCGACAAAGATAATCTTTTTGATTAGTTTGGAAAGAGATAAGTGGTAAGGAGGATCAGTACTTGCCCTTGGAGAATCATGTTCGAAGTCAAAGCTTCCTTTCGAGGGACTAACTACTAACGAGATACAAGTTATGAGTAAGAACTTTTCTCATTCGACCCAAACCCTAGCGCTGCCTTGCTATGCTTTATTCAATTATAGGATTTTAAGGGTCTGCGCATACTCAACTACCAATTATGCATCAGAATGCATGGAACAAAGATCGGGCCCTCCAAATCCAGAAATACTTCTCTCATGGTTGTGTAACCGAAACATTAACGTTCAGCAGCTACATTCGTGCTACTGTTCACACACCCCGTGGTCTCTTTCAAACAATACGAAGGTTTATACTCTATCAAACCTTATTTAGGACTCAGATATGAATTGCACGACCTCAAGTAATGGAAGACTAATACAAAGGCCTCCTCACCAGAAAATAGAAAATTCAAAATTTAAAGTGGCACCTATTAGGTAACGGTTTTTCGAAACGGCCCATGATGAGGGCGACTTTTCCAATACAAATTTGGAGCGAAATGTTGCTCGTTGCGCTGCCTTTTTATTTCATCGACGCATTGGATTGAGTAATTTTGAGGCAGTGAGAATGTTTTTGCGTCAATGCATAAAGCAACCCATTCCCTCCTGAAAAGTCCATCAATGAAAAAAAAATGCGTCATGCAAACACGTGTGGTTTTGTACATCGACATAATTAAGTACGCAACTATAAGAGTGCGTGTGCACATATTATAACATGTGCCCCTCATCCAATTTTTCTTCCCCAAATTGGATAGACTCACAAAATCGCACCGCTCCATCCAGTGGTAGGTTCGATGCGCCTTCCGGACCATTTTCTTTTGCGTTCTCTGATCGATATGTGGTTTCTCGGAACCGCAGATCCTCCTCATCTCGCAAAAGAGCTAAGTACCATTTCGCTATGATATTTTGTCTCACAGGTTCGACCTCACCGAATACAATGCGTTTCAGCAGTTCCAACACCGCCACTCGTTTCTCAGGCGCGCCTATTAAACCTTTGAGTACGAAGCTTTCGGCCACGTCTCGAAGTATGGTTTCAAAAACCGTCAAAGGGCATATTAAAAGGGATTGAAAGAGTAGACTTATTAGGTTTCGGGTTGCGATATCCATTACGCTCGTGCCTTCTTCGTCCACTGCCCTTGATTTCCACAAAGCGAGCGCCCGCTTTTGCATGAGATAGGTGTAGTAGAGAACAAGGGCCTGTCCGGCGGGATCTGCCTCAGTTGGAGTCGCACCAATACAGGCTCCGACACAATAGGTCAGGTCCTTAAATTTTACAGTCTTTGGATATGCCTCAAGGGTAGCACAGACATAAGCTACCACTACACGCCTGCGCGCCTCGTCCCAGTGTTCCATGCGACCCGCCCGATAAGCCAAGAAAGTGGGATTGGAGATAAGTTCGCGCAGGCAAGCATGAACCTGATTTTGAGCTATATTTCCAGAAGGGAAATCAGGGCTAATCACATTTTGTAACAAGAACCGCGTCAGCTCCGCCACACACTTGTGGGAAGCTGGTCGTCGGGTCTTGATGAGCATGGTGAAAGCCAAATGAGTCAGAAAGGCCTCTCGCTTTTCCTCGCATAGTTCTTGCTGCTGCTGAATTCCTTGTTCTTCTTGTTTCCTTGCAAACCCTTCTCGATCTCCTTCGAGGGATGATATAGCGGAAGCAGTTGAATATTCAGCGGGAATACTGTCTGTTTCGCTTGTATTCAAGTCCAGAATTGCCAAGTCCCCAAGCGTTCGCTCGGAAAATGTTTTCCGCTTCCTTAGGGCAGTCATAATCCAATCGCGAGCTTCTCTGAGCCATGCATCTTCAACATCGTTCTCCAAAACCGTCTGCAAACTATATGATGCTTGGAAAAGCGTAGCATGCAGCGAAGAACTAAGACGTTCCTGCGCAGACGAGAGCGGTAACGATGACGGTCGCGATGAGGCGGGTCCTGTCATCGCCAGCGCAGCCGAGGTTTGAAGCAGCTCCAAGACATACATCGCTTGCTCTGATGAGTTAATTGCCGCAGATCCCGGGTCACATAATAGTGCGCAAATTCGCAACACAAGAAGCAGCTCCCAAGAGACACCGCTGCTCGACAGTACCAATTCGCGCGTCCGGGCGCGCATGAATGAGAATGCCTCCGTTTGACTTTGTGCGTCGGAGGCCTTAAAGAGCGCCGTGATAGCCTTGCATATCTCGTTCTCAGTTGGACCCAAAGATTCAGGACACAGTATTGTCGCAAGTGCGGTTACCTTTGGTCGCTGCGAATAGTCCTCGTGGCCATCATTTACGCCGCAAAAATCTGCCAAATCCCCTGCTGCTGTCGTCTCCTCGAGGCATAGCGATAATAAGGCCTTAAGACACAGCCCCCACTCTTTTGCCCACACATTTGACTCGCTGTCGGAAGAGCGCGAGCAGAATGGCGAGTTTCCAAGATGTATCAACGAAAGGGAGGTGCCCACGCTCGCCGTGCGCCATGCCTCTTCCGGGTTGGCCATATTTTTCAGGTCTCGGTCCAACCGCCTCTTTTGCCCAACCACATCATTCAACAAACCCAGAAACTTTTTCCATAAACGGTGGTCCTCAAATCGACCGGACAAAAGTGCTACGGCCCCGACACCAGCGGCTACTTCCTCTAACCACACGTCCGAAGCCTCCAGGACCGCTTGAGTAGCAGACTCGCGCCTCCAGCCCGCCGAATCAGCTGGCCAGAGGACGCCATCCACGAGTTCCTCGTTATCTTCAGGGAGCTCAGCCAATACTTTAGCCCAAATGGCCCACACCCATAGATGCGGGCTCTTCGCCACTGCCCGAAGACACACTCGGACCAGACGGTATTCGACGTCCATGGCCGTGAGGACAACCGCTTCTGCCTCCGCCAGTTCTAGTATTAGTGCCTTCGAAATATTTTCCCAAACAGAAGGTCCAAAATTTTCAAGCAAACTTGTCGTAGAGCCCGGGCATTCGAAAAGTCGGCTCACGCGGTCTACTACTTCCGCCAAAGGACACGCGGCAAGCCGTCCTGCGAAAACCCAAAGGTGCAACGCCCTCACTAGCAGACCTGCAGCCTGCACATCATTCCCTTTTGCTTGTATGGAAATTTGGCCTTTAAGATCACCTCTGCGGGCCAGCCACGTTTCCAAAGCTTGGAATGCCGCCTCGCTTACCAAGTCGGCGGCGCAGTGCACCACGTCTCTCGTCAAAAATGAGCTTTGACCTATGCTTACAGCAGCCCATCGCAACAATATTTCAGAGCAGTTCGAAAATATTTCAAGCGTGGCCTGTGAAACGCTGACAGTATCATGACTGGTGGATGTGTCAAGAGTTTGACGAAGAACAGATAACAGGATCTGCATTTCTTGCGGTGGCCAAGACTGGAGATGTGTCTCACTTTCTACATGGTTCAAAAAGGGCACCAAGATGCTACGCAGTCGATATATGTGCTCAGTCTGGCTATATGTAGGCGGAAATTGTTCCCGTAAGCTCGTGAAAAAAGCAATTGATAGGGAAGTAGAATCGGAAGTCCTTGTTGATGACCTGCAGTTCGATGACAGGTGCCTCACCAATCGCGACAAACGCCGCGAAGCTTCCATGACAGAAATGCTGTGGTATTTGTACCGGAATGTGACGGAGTATGACGAAATGTTTACAAGGATTTAGTTCTTCTAGCACGCCGCCTGCCGGATAGGCACATCACGACGACGCACGCGACGAACAGCGAACATACTAGTAGTATGTTTGCTTCAATTACCCTCCCACATCTCGACACATGACTTTGTGGTTGATCGCCTCTTCTTCAGCTGTAAACTCTCAATCATATGGACAGGCATATCGTGCGATGCTTGACGCTCTTCAGCACACATTTCGGCATCACTTATCGGGGAGCTTGGAGGTGTGTGCAGCCCCAAAATGAGTACCCATGTCGTAAAAGGTGAAATATGAACAGATCAAAAACCGATATTTCCGTTCACACCACCTTGCAGGGGCAATATACTGCCACAGTATACAGTTACATTAAGGGCGGAAACTACCATGGCGCAATTCCGATTCTGCGCGTGCAATTGCAGGTACTTCGATAGTACTGAGGATGCGATGGGGTAAACGAGGCTTGCATCCTCTCACGTCTTGCCCATCTCTGTGGAAAATTTTACTTTTGATCTCACAACAGCGTTTACCGCGGAGCCGGGCGGTACTTTCGCTGCTTGGGTTCTGTTACTATCACTCGCAGAACTACCCCTCTGCCATAAAAACATATGAAGCATTACTTCATCTGTGTCCTGGCCAAGAAGAATACAAAATGTTTTACGCACAGGCGCTTTATCACGCTGGTCTTTACACGGATGCTTGGCATGCCTCTGTGCGTGTGGAAGGGCCGCAATACTCACAGCGCAAGCTCTTACTGCAGGTGTGTCTTGAGAACTTGTAGTGACGGGAGCCGTAGATGGGTGACTGTGTCTTTTTGTATTCTGATTTTTCGTCATTCACCATTGAAATTGTGTAACCTACATCAGTGAGGATTAAGTGGTTCCAACTTAAATTATTGAAATATCCACCGTCTCGCAGAGTGCAATAAAATACGAATTGAACGAACATCCAGTCTGCAAATCCCTGATGGCCCAGTACGCCGCGGATGAGCCTACTTCCCTAATCAATTTCGGAGCCATATTATATAAAGAGGTAAGCATACAGTGTCTTGCATTTCTGTAAAGGATTCAACTCGCATATAACGCGACCAAGGTTGATATTTTTTCAATCACCGTCGGCCAGATGACTAACTAGCTTGCATCAGCAATTCCTGTAAAGCGCTCGTTCTCTGTTGCCGCTAAGATTTTAGTTTAAGGCTTGTAAAATTTTCCTCCCGGCCCAAATACTTTTCTATTTTACCAGGGAAAATATGAAAATGCTCGAGAAAAGTACATAGAAGCTCTCAGCATGCTAGATTATCGTGCAGATCTGGCGTACAACATTGCACTTTGCTCGTATCAATCGAAACAGTTTGGAGTGGCATTAAAATACATCACGGAAATAATAGAGCGCGGTGTTCAAGAACACCCGGAGCTGAGCGTCGGCAGTAACGCAGATGGTGTTGAGGTTCGTAGCGTGGGAAACTCACCAGTCTTGCAAGACACTTACTTAATCGAGGCTTTTAATCTAAAGGTAAGGGAGACGCCTTCTCAAAACTGAAGTCGTACTTTGCTTCGGCCCTGAAACACTTTCCCAATTCGATGCGCCAACCTCTCCGGCATCTTTTTCGCCATTTAAATGTCGAGTACGTGTTCGACTTTTAAAAATGTTGCAAAGCCCAGGTGACAGAGGAACGCCTCTGTTCAATATTTATGACATCAATCTCGTAAACACAGGCCGCGATCAATTTTACTTTAAACAACATGGAGGGAACTAAAGAGGCTTTGAACGACATGCCACCTCGTTTAGAGGAAGAGTTGGATCCTGTCACTTTACACAACGAGGCTTTGGTACACATGCCTAATGACCCAATTCGAGGTTTCCAGAAGCTGAATTACCTGTTAACACACCCACCATCTCCATTGGAAACGTACGGTAATGTTCTTTTACTGCTCTGCAAATACCGATTTTACGACCTGGCAGGAGACTTGTTAGACGAAGCAGGGCGTGCACCGCATACAAAGGTCTCTTCTGACCTCAACGAATATTTGGAAGCCACAATTCTGAGTTCATGTTGTCCTGAAGCGGCCTACAAGAAGTTTGATGGGCTTACCAACAAGCACATTGATCAGCTGCGAAAGCTGACGAAAGCGATACAAGACGCCCGCATTGCTCGTGACAATGAAGCGATAAAACAGGCACTACGGGACTACGATGATGGGCTGGAACGCTACATTCCCGTGCTGATGGCTATGGCTCGTATCTACTGGGAGCGATTGAACTATCCCATGGTGAGCGGGGTTGTGTTCTATGCCTTCAAACCTCGAATTGTTTACAAAGCCACCGTTATGCCTGCAGGGACGGGACGAAACGGGTTCCGCATGTCTGGAGTGCGTGCACAGAGGCATGATGTCTTTTTTAAAGAAGACCTTTTGTGTTCTTCAATGCAATAAATATCGTTTGACAAAAATTTATCCAACAAATGCAGGTTGAGAAACTCTTCAGACAATCTGCTGAATTTTGCAGCGAGCACGAAGTCTGGAAACTGAATGTGGCTCACGTCTTTTTTATGCAGGTCGGAGCGCAACCCCACCAAGAAATTCTTGACTCCTCTTATCTCACGTGTACAATGTGTTTGCTTGTTTCACCACGTAGTACAATTCTGTGTTTAGTGTTTTTTAAGAATATTTTGGCGCTGCTTACTTTGTCATGTATTCGATGACATGAAAAATTTCGTCACCGTGCTAACTTTGCCTTCACTTTATACGCCATCTCGTTTCTACTTCGACGAAGGAGAACAAATGGAAAGAATCTGTCCGATATTATGATCCCATTGTGCATAAAAATGGAGGCGAACAGCTCTTAAATGAGCCACCTATCGTACTCGCCAATCTTTGCGTCTCATACATTATGACGAGCCAAAATGAGGCAGCTGAAGAGCTCATGCGCAAGATTGAGAAGGAGGAAGAACGTGTCATTCTCTCGGATCAACAACCTATACACCATCTATGCATCGTGAATCTGGTGATAGGAAAACTCTACTGTGCAAAGGGAAATTTTGAGTTTGGAATCGCCCGCATTATCAAAAGTTTGGAGCCGTATGATAAGAAGTTGAGCGCTGACACATGGTACGTGTGTTCACATATGGCTTGCCCGCAATGTGGTAAGGCTGCCTTCGTTGGGGTTAAACTGCGAACGATCTAGCTGAGCGGATCGCGTCACTTGCAAGACTTCTTTGAATTTACTTATGCATGACCGCTTATTTGTTGAATTTTGATGCGTATGATAACATTATCCCTCCTTATTTTTTTGGCCAAAAATAGGATCCATGCGAAACGCTGCTTATTGGCGCTCGCAGATAATATGGCCAAACATCTAATAACTCTCAAGGATCGCTCTTTACAGGAAGTTTTGGAATTTCTAGATTCTGTAGAAATGCATGGAAAATCAATAAAGGCTGTCTCAAGCACCTTGGGCTTTGGAAGCCAGCATAAGAGCGAGAATCTCGGAAGAGCGACGTTGCATAGCCGTGGTACCTCGTCTGTGTGGCCCAATAATACGATTAGCTACGAAGCTCGCCTGTTAAAGTGTCTTTTTATTAAGCTAATGGAGTAGTACCTACAATTTCTTAAAAAACATCTTTGTCCTGAATGGATGGGTCAATCCTGATATTCAACCTTAGAATTAAGACTTCCTAGTCTTCAGGAACAGTCTGCATATGTCAGGCACACATTGAGTTGCCAACACCCAGTAGATTGCCGTAGTTTCTTTCCTCCGTGGAGGTTATGGCAATGATACATGAGAGAATTTAATTTTAACCCTGACTCTAATTATACAATGGATGCCTTAGAACGCTTTCTTTCTAAAATATGTCATCCTTGATCCCTCCTCTTGCTCGTCTGATAACGAGAGTGGAAGCCAGAAATTTTTGAGTGGCGCCACGAAGCCCTGTTTGTCGGGACTCATACCTGTATCCAAAAGGCATGCAAGGAAATTTGCATGTGTTTTTTTTGTGTCTTCTGTTTCCAATCCTAGACATTTTTATTGGAAAATATACATGTCATGCCAACATTACCAAAAATCTTATCCTTTTCGTGGCGTTTTCAAGCTAGCAATGCATGTGGAAGCAAGTTTTCCTCTCATAGTATTTATTAGTGGGTCTTCTCAATTTTTTCGATATTTTTCGTAAGACTCCTGCACAAGTACGTCTGAAGCCTTTATGTTCGCCCCAAGTATATCAGGGCTGCTGTGCTGCCGTCGTCTCGAAAGGAAAGAAGGGCCGACTTGGTGAGAAACTTAAGGAACAGACCGGCTGGCCCTCACAAGTTATAAAAGCCAGGGGAAAATAGCCGAAAGGATTTTTCACTCTTTAAAACATATTTTAACATTTGAAGTATCACCAACAGTGCTATTTGGAATCATTCTTTTTGCTCGCGCAAGCAAGTCACAGTTGGCGGGCTGAATATTTCCCCCTTTTTCTGTCATAGTTATTCCTTGCCAATCAATAAGATTCAGACTCCGTTGCTTGTACCTGTAACTACAATCTCCCATACTTTACAAATAAATATTTCGAGCGAAACGGTAATTCAGTTCCTTTCACCACCACACTTAATCCGAAATGAGCGAAAGGAGCCTTACGCCTTCACAAACCTTTTCCCTTGTCTTTTCAACCATCTATTCGATAGTCTGAAGATTGGCTACTTAATAAGGAGTTTCTTGTCAGGCCAACCATACAAGCCCTTGTAATCGTCAAAGAGTGCGATAAGTGAATCGCAGAATTGGGCATGAATGGTGTCAATCATATCCTGCGTGGGTTCTCCTTCCGCACGGGGCACAACGATTGGCTTGGCCATGACCCCTAAGACGGGATGCCGATGCATGAGGGGAAGACCAAAACGACCCCAAAGTAGCAGTATCCCAAATTTGAAATAGCGGGATATCCCTTGAAGGGCTCCAGCATCATCATACCACGCTGAGAGGAGTTTGGTGTTGCCAAAGATGTAGGACGGGACGAGGGGAGTCCCGGTTTGAAGGGCGAGTTTGACGAATCCTTTGCGCTCTTTCATAAGGATAACTTCATCGTTGTTGTTGACTTCAAAAATCTCCGCGACTCCACCGCTGGAGATTCCTAGCGACCAGCCTTTGTCCAAGTACTTCCTTGCGACGTGTCTTGAAGCTGGGATGGTCCCAACCAGGCCTAAGTCTACTCGTAAGGGAGGAAGCGAAGCGCATAAATGGTGGAACTTATTCTCTACTATGTGCAAATTACTTACAGTGTCGAAAAATAGGAAGTCTTAAAGCTACGTCAGTAGTCAAACCGCGGAATTCCCTGTTAGAATCAGAGGGAAATGCGAGCCATACATGTCAAAACTGCTATCAAAAATTGAAAGGACACTTTACTTTCATGAGCTCAAAAAGCACAGAAAGTATATGCTAATTTTAAAAAATGTGATCACAAAAGCTTGGTACTTACATCCCTCCACAAGATTTCATGGCATGAACCGTCAGCAGGTTCCCGAAGGGCAAGACTCCGTGAGGGGGCGCGACGAAAATATACT
This sequence comes from Microchloropsis gaditana, assembly GCF_000240725.1. NCBI lineage: Eukaryota > Eustigmatophyceae > Eustigmatales > Monodopsidaceae > Microchloropsis > Microchloropsis gaditana. The sequence continues at coordinate 189,212 of NW_005803952.1, forward strand.
GTCCTTTGCTATCGATAGGATAGTCGGAAGCCATCTTCATTGAGAAATACTTGAAAATAAAATAGTTCAAGGGAGAGTGAACCATGCTGTGTACTCGTGAAACGGGGTGCAGGCTCAGGGCGACGAAGACCACTGTCATAGTGGCCCATGCCACCGCACTTCGTACGAAGATAGCGAAAATTACCACGGCTATAGGCAGCCACAGCATACTTCCCACAACAAACAACAAGAACGTTGCGGCCACAATTTCCTCCCAGACTGTCATGTGCTCAATTTGTCCAAAACCTAGCTCTCCGGGCTTGGCCTCGGCTACTGGCTTCGAAAGCCTTTTCAGGACTGTCAAGCGGTCCTCATCTTTCATATTGTGTGCACCAATGGCAAAAAGCTCGGTCATGTTTACGTAGCGTGCATCAGACGGAGCCTTGGCAGCCTCGCCGCCTGCGGACTGTACTTTGCTCATACCAGGCTTTGCCTAAAAGCTCGGAGGGAGCGGTAGGAAAGGAGATTGAGGTGAAGAAGCCAACCGTACCTATATCGTGTAATAGCAACAATGTCGACCCATAAAGCAAAGTGGTGTGTTACAATTTTCAGGTTCACACGATGTCCACAACTTTTTTCCGCGCAAGCAGAAGTAGCAAAGCAGACCTGAACCTGAGTGCACATGCGTACTCCTACTCGACCTCCCGCCCCCCACACCTCGCGGGCGGTCTGCTGTATTTTCTCGTCATCCCCCGCGCTGTCCCCCCCCTGTGAGACCCTCAATCGCATGTCATGCTCGCCTCCGATCTGGATCAGCCAGGCCCCCCTTTGTGCCGTTGGAGGACCCCAAGGATGAGCATGCATGGCCCTGAGGAGTTCGTGCCTGGAGCATTTTAGCGAAGCAGACGATCGATGAATTGATATTCCTTTGTGCTTGACGTCCCACGTTTCGTAAAGCGAAACCAGAGCACATTCTCAATCACGCAAGATACCACACTTCTCTCTCGCAGCTTGAAAAAGAAAGCGGGCTCAGTGGACGCCGCATTGTGCGGAACACAGAGCCGGTGGGGAAGAGGTTCGTGACTCGGTAGCCGCTTACCCTTTCCATGGGTACGTCCACTACCATGCTTAGGAAGATAGAACTATTTCCCGATGCGAACTTGTTCCCAGCAGTTGAATATCCTTACTTTAAAGAGCAGCTCATCATCACCTCTACGCTTACCCCGGTGGAGCCCTTCCGTACCTCCATTTCTCTCGCTTCGACTGCCAACAGCCTGGACTTAGTCTTTTTGATTTGACAAGCACTCCTTCTCTTGCGCACATATTTTCCCCAGGGGTTCCCGCTTTCTTTAGATGGCTCTCCGAGAAGTACCCTCGGACGGTGTTAGACATGGTGGAGCAGCGCCCGCAAGTCGTCGATGGCGTCCCCCTCCCAATGGACCTCAGGGCGCCCAATCCCAACAACATGGAGTTTGACAACCTTTATATCGATATGAACGGTATAATCCATCCCTGCTCGCATCCGGAGGATCGACCCACCCCAAAGACGGAAGCAGAGATGTTTGTGAATGTCATGGTGTACGTGGACCGGATCTTTGCCGCTGTCCGCCCCCGGCGCCTCGTTTTCCTAGCGATCGATGGGGTAGCCCCACGCGCCAAGATGAATCAGCAGCGGACGCGGCGCTTCCGATCGGCGGGGGACGCACGAGAGCGACATGAGATTAAATTGGCGACCCGACAGGAGATGGTAGCGATGGGCCTGCCCGTGCCACCCGAGGAGCTGGACAAGGAGTGGGATTCAAACGTTATCACGCCTGGCACGGAGTTCATGGTCACGCTCGCCAGCTACCTCCGCTTCTATGTCGCTCACCGCGTGAACACATGCAAGGCCTGGCAGCAGGTGAAGGTCCTCTTCTCGGACGGAAGCGAGCCTGGAGAGGGAGAGCACAAGATCATGGACTTCATCCGCAAGGAGCGCGCCCAGCCCGGGTACGACCCGAACACGCGGCACATCCTCCACGGCCTGGACGCTGACCTCATCATGCTGGCCCTTGCTACGCATGAGCCTCACTTCACCATCTTGCGGGAGCAGGTCTTCTTCGGACGGCGCGGGAGGGATGGCCCCCAAGTGAGCGCGGCGCAGTCGGCGTTCGACGCGATGCAGGGCCAGAAAGCTGACGACGGTCTCGCCCGTGGGGAAGGGAGCCGTTTCCCCTACCTGAAACCGTTCCAGATGCTCCATATCCCCACCCTTCGGGAGTACTTGGAGGAGGAGTTCCGGAGCCTGCGGGGCCTCCCCTTCGGCTACAACTTCGAGCGGGTGGTGGACGACTTCGTCTTCCTCTGTTTCTTCGTCGGCAACGACTTTTTGCCACACCTCCCTTCCCTAGATATTCGCGATGGTGCCATCGATTTCCTTCTGAACGTGTACAAGCGCGTGCTCCCAGCCATGGGGGATTACCTGACGGCCCCGGGGGGCACCGTGAATCTGGAGCAGGTGGACATAATTTTGGCGGAGGTGGGGCGCGTGGAGGACGAGGTCTTTCGTCGCAGGCGCGCCGGCGAGGAGCAGCATCAGGCTCGTCTCAATCGGAGGGTCCGAGAAGTGGAGCGCCGACACGGCGGGACTGTCCAAGAGCTCTCCGCGCGCATAGTGCCCGCTGACGTGCAGCCCTTGGGCAGGCCCAAGCTGCCACATCCGGTGCCGCGCCTTTCACCCGTGGCCTCACCCTTTCTGCCTGCGCCTCCTGGTCCGTCGCCAGAAGAGAAAAATATGAAAAATAAGAGCGTGGCTCAACAGTTGCGAGAAAAGCTTAAAAAACCCAAGAAGGAGCTCGAGAATGGAGTGGCCGGGGTCGAGGGGGGCCCTGAGGCGTCAGACGCCCCTATAGGCGACGACTGTGAGGCAGGTATGAAGCACGAGCTAGACCACACTACAAAAATGGAGACTCCCGTCATTGAGGCATCTGATAGCGCAAAGCCAGTCAAGCGCGTAAAGACGGAGGACAGCAATATCATGGACGATAAAGCGGATCTGGTCACTCTGAAGGAGCCTGGAAGTGTGACGGCCCTTGGGATGTCCGTTGAGATGTGCCTGGAGACAACTGCATCCGCGCAAGATTCTCAAGAAGGAACAAAAGAGCTTGAAGAGGATGATGAGGATGTCGGAGATGACGCGATGGGCGAGGAGGAGGGTAAGGAGGAATTTGAAGACCCGCACATTGTGGTGCCGCCCGAGCTTGAGGGCACGGAGTTAGCGGCGGCGCAGAAGGAACTTGCCGAGCGCGTCAAATCCAAGCAGGAAGCTCGCCTCGATCGGTTAAAGGAGGAGATTGAGGACACCATCAGGTATCACGAGGCCGGTTGGAAAGACAGGTATTACCAGGACAAGCTGAAAAAGCAGAATTTGGAGAAAGGGGGTGGGAGGGAGCACATGTACCGCACCTACATAGAGGGCCTGTGCTGGGTCTTTCAGTACTATTATCGGGGGTGCCAGGCTTGGGGATGGTTCTACCCCTTCCACTACGCCCCCTTTGCCAGCGACCTGGTGAACATCGAGCGCTACCACGTGGCCTTCGAGGCGGGCAAGCCCCTCCGACCCTTGGAGCAGCTGATGGCTGTGCTGCCCCCGGAGAGTGCCGATGCTCTCCCAGTGCCGCTGGCGCGCCTTATGACCAGCCAGGACTCACCCATCAAGGATTTCTACCCGCGCGACGTGGAGGTTGACCCGAATGGCAAGGCCATGCCCTGGCTCTGGGTCACGCTCCTGCCCTTCATTGACGAGGCTCGACTACTGGAGTCGATAGCTGCGGTTGAAAGTCAGCTCAGCGAAGCGGAAAAGAAGCGAAACGTCGTTGGGGGCTCACTACTATGCCTGCATGAGTATCATCCCACCTTCCGGGCCATCGCTCGAGTGCTGGAGGTCGAGGGTGCGCAAGACAGAACGGGTGTGGAGGTTGAGGCTGCCTCAGCTCAGGGGTTCTCGGGAACATTGCTGCCTCCGCCCCCCGACGCAGCCTTGCGACTGACTGCCCAAGTGGTGGCACCTAAGATGCCTCCCTCTGTACTCCAGGACGTCGAGGATAACCGAGTGCTCGTTGCGGGCTTCACGCTCCCATCACAGACCACTCCGCACGCCTCGGCGCTCTTGCCAGGATTGACCCATCCCCCACGTCGCCTGACGGATCGAGACCTTCAACCCCGCCGGCCGCCCCGTCTTGGACGAGGAATCAACATTGCGGAGCTTGGCACGCAATTCGGTTTCAACGAGGTCCACGCCACGGCAGCTCACCGGTTGATCGTTCAGAACATGCCGCGAGGCGCTGGATCAGGGTCCATGCTAATCTATCAGCAAAATCAGCAGCAACGCATGTCATGTGGAGGTTATATTGGCAGCGGACAGACTGGGACTCGCTCCTGGGGAAGCTTTGAGCCACAAAATCAAGGGAAGCAAAGGCCCCCCCCTCGACTGCCAGCCCCCTCTCTATATCCCGGTCTAGGGGGCGGACTCGCTTGCGGAGCCTACTCTGCGACGCCCAATTTACCACACCCTGCTCATATGGGTCCTCGCCCTCCGTTGTTATTCCCCGAGCCGCCCATGATGAGCGGCGGGCCTCCATTCCCTCCTGGTCCTTACTCGCACCAGGTCGCGCCGCATTACTCAGGGCAAAAGCCTCAAAGCCAGCAACAGCAACAGCAACAGCAACAGCAGCAACAGTATGGACAGCATGCGTACCAAGTCCAACAGGCGTCTGGATTCCCCCCGACACCTCTTTTCCAGGGCATTGATGCAGGTCTGATGAACAGTCTACGGCGGGGCGTGGCACACGCTGTGGAGCAACGCAGTCACGAGGGGCGGGGGGGCCAAAGATTACATCCTCCCCGCCCCCTGCACTCAAAAAATGGACAGCAGCACCAACGACGATGAAAGAACTTTGAAATACGCTCAAATGTGTAATGGAAGAGATAAGCAAATTGAAAATTGTGGTACGTTTTCTTTTTCATTATTGTACAAGTCTTATCGTAGGATTCGTCTCGATTGTTCGAGCAAGCTTAATACTTTCTGAAGCCCACCATTTTGTCATTGAAATAAACAAGATAGTTCCTTCGATTTGCACGCATGATTTAATGTTAAGAGAGATTGCCTGTGAATGTCTAATTCATTCGTTTTGCGGCCTTCGATGGAACGACACGTCACCGCGACTCTTTTCGAGGGCTTCCTTGTTCCTCATCTTCGTGTGCGTGCCGCCATCATTATTCGTGGATTACCCACACAACATATTGGGATTTCATTAATTTTTGCATAGCTGCGCAGGAATTGCTTCAGAAAGACTCATTGACTGTGGTTAGTCTTCTACATCTGCTTTGAAGTATTTTTTTTCAAGCTGGAAAAGAAATTGGAGAAGCCCGGGAACTGAGGTGGCGCCTGTGTTTTGTCCCCGCAACATGAAAGAAACATGATGAAAGTGACGGCAGAACACGAGAAGCATTTCCATCCCTAGCAAGGAACATATTATCTGGTGGTCAAACGCGCTTTGTTGTTGCTCGTGAAGGGAATTCTCTTACAAACACTAGTGCCTCCGTAAAAAAAAGGAGCTTTTTTGCTATGCATAGCACGCCTGCTTTCTATAGCAGACAACGAGCCACTGAGTGGTACTGTGTGATTTCTGGTGCCCAGAAAATCTTTTAAAGCACTTATGTCGGGTCGAGGAGAGGAGGTTTTATCCTTCGCGAGATACTTCGTACGTCGGGCTCAGACGGCCGAGGGGTCGCAAGCGCGCTGAGGGAAAAACAAGTAGCACTGCTTATGAGATGGGCTGATTTTGATTTGAAATAGTCTAGATCCTATGAGACGAGCGTTGATTAGATTGTCCTCAAGGACCTCTTCCATAGCAGATTCGTGAACTCTAACGGCATTTCCCCCTGGTAGCTAGTTGTTGCTGGCTGTTTCTGGGCTTGGCACTGCTTCTCATTTTGAACCTTTCATGCTCCCTGCCGATCCCTTGGTACATTGATGGCTCCATATTATGTGGCGTGTGAGCAAAAGTGTGCTTACGGCAAAGCACGAATTTATTGCCAATAGCTGGGACCAGGTTGAATTATTGAAATAGGGATTCTTGGCGGACGACTGGGGTTGGGTGGTGGGTGATAGCGTTGACTTTTTGCCTTAGCGCAAGTACGGTGGAGCAAAATAACATCACGCCCAAATGATGCCAACATGGATACAAAATGACAGGTCAAGGGGCTGAAGGCTCTATGATGGCCGCGCCCAGCCGTCTACCACGAAGAGTTGCCTCGCTGTCTTGGGGCGCAACTATGTCTGCCATCTTGGCTGCGGCTGCCACCTTTTGGACGCAAAAGGCAGTTGGAGCGACCTACTCAGCAAAGTGGAACAACATCAACAGACCTCGGATAATGCGGGAATGTTTTTTATTACCGAAATGCATCGCGCGTGGAGACCCCCGCTGTTCTCCCCCCGGCTTGACAGTGTTTACGGGCTTGAAACGAGGTCAGTAAATGGGAAAGACTACGTTCTTCATCCACACAAGCTTGCGAAGGCCATGATTATTCGAACAATTATCCCTGTCTGACAAATGAGACCATCGTCTGTGAGGATAAACTAAAAAGGTAACCTGACTGAGCCCAAAGCTGCACCGTTTCAAGTGCGGTGAGTGTCGTTTGAGACCCCCTTTTTGACGAATTAAATCCAATGACATGTACTAGTTTCATCATTGAGCTCCTGGTCTTCGGTAGACGGAGGGAATGGATCGCCAAGCCCCACGACTGCCTCGGCCTCCGGCCTGGCTCCCCCCACGGACCCGACGCGCCCGCCCACATTGCCGTCTCAAGAATTCCGACCGAAGCAGTCGCTGGGGCAGAATTTTCTCTCAGACCAGAACTACGTGCTCAAAATTGTGCAGTCTTTGGTAGATAAGAGTCCAGGGGGACGGCGCGTGGTTGAGCTGGGTCCGGGGCCTGGCGCCTTGACGCGCGTTCTTCACCGACGCTATCCCGACATGCTGGCCGTTGAAATTGATCCCCGGGCCGTGGCGCTCCTGAACGAGGCCCTTCCGAGCCTCAAGGTCGTTCAGTCAGATGTACTTCAGGTGGACTGGACGGCGCTGGCGGAGCTTAGAGGGGGGCCTCTCTCGGTGATAGGAAACCTGCCTTACCACATCACGAGCCAGATCTTATTCTGCCTTCTCGACAATCATCGGACGGTGCGGCAAGCCGTTGTGACCATGCAACTGGAAGTAGCACAGCGGATTGTAGCCCCAACGCGATGCAAGGACTACGGCATACTATCTGTGCTCTTTCAACTCTACACACGACCGCGAATCAACTTCAAGCTTCCGCCGACTGTCTTCTACCCGCAGCCCAAGGTCACTTCGGCCCTTGTCACTCTTGATTTTCTGCAGCCAGTTCACGGGCAACCTATTTTTGACGTGGAACCTGGAGCCCTCAAGCAAGTTCTTAATTTGAGCTTCCAGCAGCGCCGTAAAATGCTCCGCCAGAGCTTGAAGGGCTTGCTCGCTTCCCGAGGGCTGACTCTGGATGAGGAGTGGGCCACGAAGCGCCCCGAGGAGCTAGAGCCTGCCCAATTTGTTGAACTTACGCGATTGTTATTTGGTTCTGCGACTGAGAAGCATCATAAGGGCAGCGAAGATAACATTGAAAGTGAAGAAAGACATCTAAAACAGGAGCAGACACGTGTGTGGCGAAGAGCCCGGCACGGGGGTTTTGACGAGACGGATGAGGGAGATGAAAACGATAATTGAGTGCACAGTTAGAAATAAATAGGAATGCAAAGTCCAATGTGTATAATTCCAAAGAAGCAAAGGGAAAGCGATGTATGGCGCGTGGGCCTAGAAGGCAAGGTGGCTGCGGCCCATAGACGGCAGGACATTCTTTCGCCCTGGCCCGACTTGAGCTCGGTCACTGCCCAGATCGCACACGTAGCCCCTGCCGGTCCTACGCAGGTCTCACCCTCACCGACAAGTCCACGTGACAGGATTGGTTTCCCACAGCGCACGCCACCATCTCACTCATGGTGGCGAACTCGGGCTGGAGATGTCGTAGTAAACTGGGATTCGCATTTTCCTTGACGTCCACGATCGTTCTGATCTCCGCCGTGTTGCTTCTGTGCGGGCAGCCATGTTTCGGCTTCGGCGCATTACTCAGGCACAGCCCTGGTGTCTTCAAGAGCAACACTCTTCTCGGTACTCGAAGGTAAGTTAGTGTGCACGAGGTGGGTCGGGGCCTTTCGCTGGTCTACGACATGACTCAAACAGAAGAGATTCTCAAGTTCTCAGATTTTTCATGTACGCCCTAATTTCGCACGACAGACTCTCGCCAATGCAAAGTACCCTCAGTGACGATGAGATAGCAGTAGTTACACAGGCAGAAAGCGCTGTAAATGCTATGTTCAAGAGGCCATTGCGCGTAGGGCTGTTGGTGGAGCCGACAGTAAGTCCCATGCTCTCCCCGAATCTTCGGATTCCTTGTTCTCAACTGCTTTCCCCGCTGTGTTTTGTACATCGTCGCGATGGGAACCCCCTTTCTGTCACTACCACATTGTTTTGAGCGTGTCACACGTCGTAGCCGTGCATCTCAACCCAATGACTGAGAGGCCCCAAATAACTGGACACGAGCCTGCGAAACTCCTCCCGCTTCCATTACTGGGACGGGCCAAAGCATGCGGCGACCCCTCAATTTAGTGTTTTACAAGCCAAACGTATCGCTGCAATATGAAGTAATTTGCTTACATGTTTGATCTAAAACGAAATTCGGCTTTTCTCTTTTCCCACCACCCTTCTTTCTTTCCTTCAGCCCTTCACGCACGTGAGCGGATACGCCAATCGGTTCAAGGAAATGCTTAAACACTTACATAGAACGGGAGACCGCGTAGAGATTTGCACCACCGATGATGTGCCATCTGCTCCTCCCAAATTTCTAGACTACCGCATCAACTATACACCCGGCTTTCGCTTCCCCCTCTACGACCACATCAGCCTCAGCTTGGACGTGAAGCTCGTAGCCTATCAATTGCTAAAAGTCTTCCGGCCTCACATAATCCATGTATCCACCCCTGGCTTCCTGTGCTTTGCAGCTGCCATATACGCCCGGATCTTGCGTATTCCCTTGCTCTTTTCCTACCACACGCACCTCCCGATCTACGCTCGCGACTACATGGGCTTCATCCCGGGCATTGTAAGTCTGACACGGTTCGTCATTCGCGTCGTACATAACTGGGCGGACCTGACGCTGGTCACCAGCCCGCAGCTGAAGGATGAGCTTGAGAGTTTCGGGGTCAAGCGCGTGGCGGTATGGAAGAAAGGCATCGACACAGATCGTTTTCACCCCCGGTTCCGCGATGCCGACATGCGGACGAGATTGACAGACGGACACCCGGAAGCGCATCTTTTAATTTACGTAGGAAGGCTGGGGGCAGAGAAGAAGCTTAAGACTCTGCGTGGAGTTCTGAAGCGGATCCCGGGAGCAAGGCTTGCCTTGGTGGGGGGCGGGCCCGCGGAGGGGGACCTGCGGGAGTATTTCAAAGGAACGAACACCGTTTTCACTGGATTGTTACACGGAGAAGAGCTGAGCAAGGCATTCGCCTCCGCAGACGTCTTCCTTATGCCCTCGGACTCGGAGACACTCGGATTCGTCGTCCTGGAGTCCATGGCTAGCGGCGTCCCCGTCGTGGGAGCCCGAGCTGGTGGACTTCCCAATGTGATAGAGCACGGAAAGACGGGCTTCTTAGTGCCCGTGGGAGATGAACCGGCCTTTGCAGCACGGGTGCAGCAATTGCTGGGGGATCGCGGTCTGATGCGGGATATGATGGCGGCCGGCCGGGAGGAAGCGGAGAGCCTGGACTGGGCAAGCGCCATGGACCACCTGAGGAACATTCACTACAAGAGAGCTGTCATGATTCATCGCCGGCGCACTTTGAGCGCTTTCTTGGCCTGGGCTGGCACATTTAAAGAACGCACGGTGCATAATTTGAAGCAAAGCATGGAAGGTATGTTTGCAACTGCGACCTGAGATTTCGAAGGTTAAATGTGTACGCTCTCAATTTAAATTTGTAAACAGAACGAAATTAAAGGAAAAAAGAAGAAAACAGTGGCATCATCGTGCTTCCCAGGATATTGAAAGTGTTTCTTCTGATTTGGTCACATTTATAGGATGCACATGAAACACCAAGTGGCCTGGTAGTTTTCCACGACGCATCTTGATTACCAGCAAATCGTTCCTTTGCCCATTTCATAAGCATCAATGTACCCTTTCCCTAAACAAGAGCTGGCTGCAAGGCCGAATGGGAACACTGCCTTTTATACTTTAGGATGAAACCTGCTTTGGGATCCAAGAAATAACACGTGATGTCGTTACTTGACTACTAGTCTACGCACGTATTATTACGTGTTCACACGCAGACGGATTTGTTTTCAGGGGGCGAGGGCTACACAACGTATATTGACTTATGTAGGGTCTGTCATGCTTAGTATATTTCACAGAGAACGCCCAAGATTTATTATTGAATTGAACACCAATGCTTGTCGAGGATGGGGGTTACATCATCCATGTTACGTGCCCAAACAGAGTTACTGCCTTGCCCCGTGAGAACGTCGCGCTGCCTCAGTGTGTTTGTTGTTGTGTGTTCAGGCATGTGGAGCATTTCGCAACCGTTCTGTTCTTGTTTGATCAAACGAATGATTTTACGATTTCTTTCGAAATGAAGAGAGGCATTATTGTCCTGTGTGACCCGCCTCATAAAGGATAAGGAGTCACGCTTGAAGTCCCTCCAGAGAGGTTCAAATCCTGAACGTCTCACCAATGCCCTGTCTGCTCCAATATGACAAACAAGCCAAACACAGGTATGCCTCCAGTGCAATAATATCACAGGAAAATCCAGAACCGCCCACAGACCAGGGTGTTGGTTTTGCTGCAAACGTGCTTCTGGAGCGACCGAGGGCACGGGCACGCCCCTGGGGGAAGAAATTCTCTTTTACTAAAAGGCATGGGGATCTCAGGATTGTGGAATTTCCTCCGTGACCAAGGCCACGTTCGCAATCTTGATGGTGTGGAGTTGGCGAGGCATGTTGAAAATAAGGTCCTGGCTGTGGATGCCTCCCTTTGGTTGATGCAGTGTCGGAAGGAGAGCACATATCTCCACGACAAAAAGCACATCAAAGTGGTGTTCGAGCGCGTGATTCATTATTTGCGACTTGGTGCCCTGCCTGTCCTGGTCTTTGAGGGGTACACCCCCCCGGCCAAGCAAACAAAAATGGAGCGCCGTCGTAAGACGATGTGGAAAGGCATGTCGTCTCCGAGCCAGCCTTACGTGCCGCGCTGTAACCACTCCCTTATGCAGCTGGGAGAGGACGTGAAAAAATTGTTAGATGCGATGGGATTGCCTTACGAGCAGGCAGGCGGCGAAGGGGAGGCTCTCTGTGCCGTGATGTATTGTCAAGGCCTGGTGGACTCGGTAGTCTCGAGCGACGGCGATGCCCTGCTGTACGGGGCCCGCCGCCTGTACAAGGACCTGCGTCTGCACGCGAGGCTGCTTCCGGACAATCACTCCGGAGAGTGGGTGGCCCTGGAGAATGATGATGGTGTGTCGATCTCAGGGCAAGACCTGATGGCAGTGTGCCTCCTGGCTGGGTGCGACTTCCTCTCGGAAGGCCTCCGACAGGTCGGGTGCATAGGGGCATGGGGAGTAGTGCGTGCCCTAAAGGCCCGACGGGCGCGAATCCTACAGCAGGGGGAGGGTAGTGCCGCTAACATCGCGCTTGGAAGCAGAAGCTTGGTGGACTTGCTGCGCTCCTGTCTATCGGAAGCGGTGGATGAGCCGATGACGGCGCCTGCAGCAGGCGCATGCGTGACCTGTCGAAGTCATCCGCATGTAGAGGCAGGAAAGAAAGTGCGCGGTACAAAGGGGTGCCAGAAGTGTGGGATGCTGCCCAAGGTGAGGGGCGGCGTAGGAGAGGGAGGCTGCAATCGGGGACAGACGCAGGCCGATGCCGTGGGCGTTGGAGGCGTGTTTGTTGGGAATGACAGCCCCTGTCTGTGTATGTCTTGCCAGCGGCGAGACGATGGGACACTCCAATTACTGGCCAAGCGGGCAAGAGACGGCCAGGGAGGTCTGCAGGGCTATCTGCGGAAGTTTGACGAGGCACACGCCGCCTACAAAGCGGCCTCCGATGCGGCCATGGATTTGACCAGAAGTCTTCGAAGTGCCGGGGACGAGGCGACTGGCACGGACGGAAGCGCACCGGGAAAGTGTCCAGCCCATTTTGAGTGGCGTAGGCGACCGGATGTTGCGCTTCTCAAGGAGATGCTGGAGCCCGTCTACGGGAAGGGAGGGATGGGAGGGAGGAACCTGGCGCGGAAGCTCCTGCCATTGCTCCTAGAGTGGGACGCACGGCACATCGGCGACGTACTGGGGCCGGGCCCTGACGCCCAGGAGGTGGGTGCGAGAGAGCTAGCCCTTGCGACCCACCAAGGGTATCTGTTCGCGCCCATCCGCATCGATCGGGTTTGCCAGATCGGTGGCGGCGGCTGGCGCTACGCGATGGATTGGGTAGCTCTTCGCCCGGAGGCGGAATCTCTGATTGCGGAAGCGGCAGAGGGCATGCAGAGAGCAGCGGGCAGCCAATGGACCAGTCAAGGGGGAGGGAAAATGTTGCCATCCCTGAAGGAGGTTCTGAGCGAGGGCCGCGGCAGCCTCCGGCGCAGCCTAGTAGAAGCCAAGTATCCTTACCTTGTGAGGGCGTTCGAGCAAAGGTGCCAGAGGGTACGACCGTCCCGGCCGCGGAAGGAGCAAGGCCGTGACGCACTTGCCTCCGTGATCAGGCCGGAGGGCAGGTTGGAGCACTTTTTCTCGCCCCTCAAAGCAGCGTTAATTCCACCTTCGTCCCCATCACAGCCCCCCGGCGTTCAGTCCTCCGAGTCGCCATCAAAATCCTCACCGCGGGTCACTCCCACATTGTCTCATACTGACTTCCACGTAGAGTCTCCGGTCTCTGCGCCTTCGCCCACTGTCCGACTCGGCACCAGGTCCTCCCATTCGTGCTGTGTCCCGCGGGCTCCGCGCAAGGGCAAGCCCCCGGATCTTTTGGACAAGGGAATTGAAAGGCAGGGCCTTGGAGGGAGGAGCGCGAGGAGAAATCTCGACCATTTTTTCAAGCGCGCGCGCTTCGACGACCACCCGGATCCCTCGGACTCCTCCGTGCACGGCGCTCCCCGCCAAATCCATGTTGACATCAGGTGCGTCGACGAGGAGGAGACGGATGGCGAAGACTTGCTGATAGACTTGACTGCAGACCCTTTACCGCACTTCTCTGAGGTCGCGGAATTTGCTACCACAGAGGAGGACTGGGCGGTGCTTAATATCACTGGGACTGATGAGAACATCGTAGACGTGTCCAAGGAGCGACGTATGCGGCGAATCGATTGCTAGGACTTTGTCACTCCGCCTAAGTCTCAGACACAGGTTCAGGAGTGGTGAAGCTGCAGCATCTTTACGCTAGGAATTTCAAAATCAATTTGGCGTGAAAGCAGAGCCGGACAGGCACATAACACATAAACCCTAAAATAAATGAATTACTTTCATTACGTGTCACACTCTTGTCGAGCTGCCGACCATGTCACCCGCTCCCCCACAGGCTCGAAGTCAGCTTCTCTAGTAAAGGCTTCGCGTTGTTCTCGGCGCCCTCACGCAAGGCTATCAACTTCTCCTCTTTCGTGAAGCGCTCTGGTTTGGAAGCCAGGATTTTGGGGGGGCCCAATGCTCCCTTTTGAGCGATTGACCATTCCCCTGGATAGCTTCTGTAAAGTAAGACGTTGTCCAGTGTCTTGACTGCGGCGTCGTTCAATACATTCAGGAAAAAGACAGGCTCGAACTCGCTCAGCAAGGCGACGGCCTCGTCTTTAGGCAGATGGGGCGATGCCTCCTCCAGAGGAGTGTTGAGAATGATGAGGAGCGTGTCGAAGCCCAAACTTTCGCTCAATCTCCTCACTGCGCTTAATTCTTTGGGGCCTGGAGCCACTACAATGCACACCTCAGTACCCGGAGGCAGCGTGGTCATCTCCCCCCCCCCTTCAGAAGCGCCGAAGCCGCCCCCCTTCTTGGCTTTCTTATTTTTTCGCTTTATGGCTGACGATGTCATCTCATCCAATGCCATGGTTTTCACTAGCGCCGTGCCCCAGATGCTGGCCGCTCGACGGGCTTGACGGCCTTGAGAAAATATCACAACTGTGTTGTCAATTATGGGCTTGAAGAGTTCCACGGTCAATCGTGCCAGCTCGCGGTCTGATTTCTCATATTTATCGTCGTCCGCCGAACCCGCTCCTGGGCCTTCCACACCCAGCGGCGTCCCCCGGGGTAAATTTATCTCTGCCCTTGATTTCCTGTCCCGGAGCGCACGTTGCATGGCAAAGCGCAGCCCATTTATACCGTCTTTGATGGACCTTGGAATCCCTTGAGGCTCGCCCCCGCCACCTAAGAAGTTGGCAATCATGTATGACGGGCATATTCGACGCCTGTGTGACCTACTAGACTGGGAAACTTGATTTAAGGGCGGCACAGTGAAGGCATAGGTACCGAGGAGGAGGTACAGGGAGACGACAAGTGCTGACTGCCGCAAGGATACTCGTGTCATTTTGTTCTTTGCGACGCCGAGCAAATATTAGGGAAATGGTGACGAAAAATTGGTCAGAAGAAAGAGAGCAAAGCGAGAAAGGGAAAGGGAGGCAGTGCCCGGGTCGTGCGTTCAGGCGTGTTGCATGCCTTCGTAGCTGTGATGAAAATCAAAAGGGCAATGAGGGAGGAGGGACAGGAGAACGCAGCATGGAAGGCAAAGGATTGAGGAGCCTCTTGAGTGGTTATAATCATGTTGAAAGAGGGGCGAGAGGAGTGTCACATGCCGAGGCACAAACTAGATGCTGGATGCTATGGGGGGGCACGTGGGGGGGCGAGAGAGAGCCTCCTGAGGGGGAGGGCCCACGGGGTTCGGGCAATTGATAACAATTTTACGCGCACTTTACGAGCTCGAGTTTCTCTAAATATTGATCCCTGCATAGAATTCCTGAGGTTCGCGCGGCACCTGTATTTTTGCCCCGATTTTTGAGTGGTCCCAGGGCAAGCATGCCATTGAAAAAGAAGGCGGGCGCAGCAGGAAGATCAAAAGCCGCAGGTGGACATGAGAGCAGTCCTAAAGCCTCGACGGTGTCAGAAGTGTCGAAAGATGGAGCGCCTTTGCAGACCCCGTCTGGCTCGAAACGGACAAGGAGCAGCGGTGAGACGGCTGAGACCACCGGCAGCTCATCACGTAAGGCAGAGAAGCGAGATGAAATAATGACGGATGACGCTTTCGAACATTCGACATCACCGAAGCCTAGCCGGCGGGGCCCTAGACCCACCCTGCTAGAGCAGGTTTTGCCATCATCTTCGGTCAGAGCAAGTCGAAAACGGTCCTCCCTGGGGGGCGAGGATGAGCAATCGGTGGAGGAGACAGGAAAGGAGCAGCATCTTGTCGAGGTTCCGCCCCCTCCTGCCGCAGAGAGTGTGTTATCTGGTCATGTAGGCGGTAAGTCTTGTACAGGGCAGGAGGATGGCGTAGGGCGGGGGATAGACCACACGGCACACGGAGACTCTCAGCCTGTGCTGCCGACGCCACGGACTGAAGTCGAGGAAAGGGAGGATCATGGAAGAAAGCATGTCGAGAATGGAAGAGGAAAAGAGCTACCCGTCAAAAGGAGTAGTGCTGCATCAAGGGGCAGATCGAAGCGCCCGCGGGTTCAAGATCAGGGCGTGGACAGCAAAGAAAATCCGACGAAGGCGTCTGAGCCCCAGGGGGGTGGTGAGCAGGCAGGGGATAAGTCAATGCGCAGACAATTTGCCTTGACGGCCGAGTCGGAGGATCACGCGGTGAAAGGCAGCGAGCAAATTGGAGAGCCCGACACTGAGGGAGCGGAAGAGGAGGCGATGGCAATTGGTTTCGCGATAGTGAAGGACTTGGAGCCGAGACTGAAGGGGTCAGCCGAGGAGGAAGCCCCGACAGGTGAAGACACCGTGGGTTCCCAGTCTTCTCCCCACTTGATTTTGTCTCCAGTGCAAGAGCAAGTAATGGGCATGGCGGCACGAAGGCCCGCGTCTGGCGGGGGACGGAAGGGCGCCGGCAGCGAGGGCGCCGGGGGAGGGGGTTCCCCTTCATCGCCGCCTGGGCCGGCGTCTGACGCGGCCCTCTCGGGACTAGACAGGGGGGCTGACCCAGTACCGGGGTTCCCGAGTTCCGTACCGAAAGAAGTTGCCTCCGCCCAGGAAAGGTCGACGGGAGGGTCGAGCGCTCTGCCCAGCGACGAGTGGGATCTAGTGGGGACGGAGACAGACCGGGACCGGAAGAAGAAGCTTAGGCTCAAGCAGCAGCTGGCTTCCGACGCGCGCGCACGGCCCAGTCATGCCCCGGTCTTGGCTTCACTAACAGCCCCTGCCGTGGCCCCTGCGCCTCGAGGAGCAAGCTTCGCGTGGGATAGTGGACGCGGCAGGGAGCCCCCCGGAGCCCCCGCGAGTGCGCAGGCGTCCTTGTCCTCGACCATGCCACCCCCCTCGGCGTCTGCGAACCGTGGGGACCAAGAGAGAGGTGGGGAGGAAAGGGGCAGAGGCCGCGGCTGGGGGGGGCGAGGGACCGACACGGCGCACAGAGACGAGGAGGGGGAGACTTCGAGTACATCATGGTGGGGAGCACGGGGGAGAGGAGGTAGACAGAGAGAAAGGGCGCGGGTAGGAGGGCGAGAGGAGAGAGGGAGGGGCAGCGAAGAGCGAGGCGGAGAGCACGAGAAAGGAAATCGCAGCTGGTCTAAAGAGCCAGGGCGGGAGCGTGAGGGAGGAGGATGGCCTACTAAGCGACATCTGGGGCGAGAAGAGTCGGGGACGAGCAAGGGCAAGGAGCCCTCCGGTCCAGGCGCACATTTCTCTAGCCGCCCCTCGCTGCCATCCTGTAACGTATCTGGCGGCGGCGGGAGCGCCAACGACACTAGCAGCAGCAGGGATGGTGGCGTCCGTCAGCCCCCTGTTGCGGCCAGCGACAGCGCGCCGCCTGCGGGCGAGGAATCTTTTGTAATTCCACGCTGGGAACCTCGGCGCAAGGAAGTGGTGCAGGACCTGCAGCAGCAGCTTGAGGCCGCTGTCAAGGACTGTCGCATCCTGCAGGTCTCCAAGCGGCGAGACCGGGTCATGGAGGGCTCTGCCATCGATAAAGAGGCCTCCTTTCTCCGCCCCTATCTGTCTGGATGCACCGTGCACGACTCTGCGACGGGGGAGCCCCTCCACGAGCCCAAGGCGCCGCACGAGGTACCGCTTCTGGAGGAGGATTTTGCGTCGCGCGGAGGCCAGGAGAATGACTACAGATGGTGGGGTGTGCAGCTTACTGCGTACGACGATGAAGGGAAGGGGGGGGGGGGAGGGGCCGGCGGCGGTGGCGGAGGGTTAAGGAGTGCAACGTACAGACGTTAGTTGAAAACCAAACCACACATGCAATGAATGACAACAACAGTAAATGTGCAAATTGAAGTTGAAAATGAGCCACGTAGAAATAATTGAGATGTTTTCACCAGGATGGATGGGGCTCCGAGGCTGGCAACATATTCAAATAGAGCAGAGGGCCCGGATTCAGGTTTCTAGCTCACTGGAGGCGGTTTTACTGGCGGTACTTCCCAAGGAATCTGCTTAAGTAGTTCGGCTAGCTCCTGATACGGCATTTCACGGGCAGCGTTGCTCATGGCGGCCGCCCCGCTCGATGACGTGAGGACGAATAGCTTTGTCTCATCCGCATTGAAAGGGAAGCCGTCGGGCCGGGCGCTCTGGAGGCCGTAGGAAATAGATATTGATTTGTACGCTTTGGAATCGAAAAAAAGTTCTCTGAACTGACGTTTGCCTGTGAATGCCACAATCTTTGGGGGTGCTCCCGCCCGTCTCGCGTGCGATAGCAACCGCTGATACAGACTTCGACGCCATGCGTGCAAAACAGGAGCTTTAAAATTTGAAGAATCTGTGCCCGGGTTCCCGTAGCCCTGGAGCAAAAGATGACGAGGCAGGCAAAATTACGGTAACATCACGAGGCATAGAATTATATGGAGTAGTTCCGCAACGTAACACCACTGATCACTCACCAGGTCCGTGAATCCGATCCCGCACGTCGAGGGGCAGCGGTCATCATCTTTGGCAGTGTAGCCCTCAGGAATGATTTTCACATTTCTCAGCAATGACCACATTCTGTTGGATGGATTGGAGTAATAGTGCCCGTCACGCCACGCGGCTGCTGAGGGGTTGTGGCCGACGAGGACAAGGCGCAATGGCCGTTCAGGATCGCCGTATTTCTCACGAAGTCCACCGCAATTCTCGTGCGCAGGCGTTTTCGATTTGTGCAAAGATATAGTAGCAAGGCCGCGTCTCTCTCGAAATGCGAGCGCCGTGGTCGTCAATGCTTGCGACTTCCGTCGTGCTACACCAACCATTATGAAAGCGTAGTTGACTTCCCACAAATCAGCGGAGACAGCAGTGAAGAAAAAGAGGGAGGCGCAAAAGCAATATAAAATGCAGCTGCGGCGGTCAAAATGCATAGAAGGCGTGCCTGTTCGTGTCTGAAGGGGTTGTACTTCATGGAAAGTCACGAGGCAGGTAGCGGCTCGTTGGGCCGCGCAAAGGCCGCTTGGTAGCTTGTCCTCGGTTGTCGTCTGACATGGCCGGGAGGTTACCGTTCCAAAACACAACCCAGTGAGTTTTTTTATACAATGACCTGCGTGATCCGCTTTGGCTTTTTTCAATTGATCTCCTCGGTTTCTGTCACATCTTTCTTCTGCAGACTTTCGAGCATCATGGATTACAGAATCGTTTCGACCATTTTGACGGGGTTTACAAATTCGCTTGCTGTTCCACCTCCTACCATGTACATGTAATTGTAAAACAGACCGCATGATGAACTAAGAAGACATGTTTTATTCATTATCATCGAAGGAATATACAGCTTGTGCAGGTTAGCAACACTCCTTGCCCCCTGCGGGACCAACTCCAGGCCCGATCTTGACGTTCTTGCCGCTGGCGGTCAAATCAACTTCATTATCAATCCTGCAGTGCAAGATTTTTGTAAGGGGCCATTAAATCTCGGTATGGGATTTCTAAAACTCTTAGTACATATCTGCAAAACAATTGATGGGCTCGTCTCGTGATCGAAGGGATCGTCTACGGTTTCCGGCATCGACCCCACGTAGTAGAGCAAGATAAGATCTTACCTCAGTGCAATATCCCTAGCCACAGTATAGAAGGCCTCGTCCACATTCACATTTTCTTTGGCTGATGTTTCGAAAAATTTAATTCGATACTCCTCTGCCAGTTTTCTTCCTTGTTCTAATGAGACGCGCCGATCAGCAGGGTCCACATCACACTTGTTACCAATCAAAATTTTATTGACGCTTTCGGAAGCGTGCTGCTCGATTTGTCTCATCCAATTTTTTACATTTGCAAAAGAGCGCTCGTCTGTTACGTCATATACCAAAAGAATGCCCATCGCGCCACGATAGTACGCGGTTGTGATGGTGCGGAAACGCTCCTGACCGGCAGTGTCCCAGATTTGTAACTTGAGCTTCTTGTCCTCCAATGGCAAAGATTTAATTTTGAAATCGATGCTTCATGGGAAAGAAAATTGAATCGTAAGTTAAAATGCACAAAGGAAAGCTCCTCAAAGCGCGTTGCCGAGGCGTCAGATGGAATAGAACACTTATCCATTTCGTTGCAAAAAATCTTATTCCACAAAATAGTGTTACACAAAACTACTAACTTACCCGATAGTGGTTATGAAAGAAGGGGTGAATGAGTCTTCCGAATACCGAAGCAATAGACAACTCTTACCAACACCTGTCAAACCAAGAGCGGAAAATGATTTCGTGCGAAGATGTTGTGTTTTCTGCTCTATTGCTTCTATGCCGAGTTGTATGCCTCTGGCCACAGAGATCAGAGACGGACTTGGACAAAATGAGTACCGGAGAGAGTTTTTCTTAAGATTTAGCCCCTCAACAAATATTTTGTCACTTACCACTATCTCCAATCAAGAGAAGCTTGATCAGATGGTCATATTTCGACTGAGCACCTTGCTTTCCTCTATTTGCCATCCTTCGCCCTGTCCGATATCAATGAGATAGCGCTTCGTGCTATTGAAAATATGTCAGTAGAACACGGTGCCTATAAAATGCGTCTGCTTAAGTAACAAGAATCATCCTATCTCTCATCACCCTTGAAAGTTTTGCTCAAGTTTCAAACATGGGAATATGGCAACTACGTAATGCCGCAGAGAGGCTTCCTCCAAATGATGGTCTTATAGCAAATATTGAACGGCTGCGACTCTCTTCCACAGATCGCTTTCGGAATTACACAAACTTATTTTAAATTCGTTTCTCAGTGGACATGGGGTCAATTTGGCTGGTACATACATCCAAAAAGCACCGCAAGGGAGTGGTTTTTGAGGGAACCGTTGGACACGCTATGGGCCGGCGGAGGCTTCCGTTCGCGCCAAAATTCCGAGGAACGTCATCCATCCCTCCCCTTGTTGCTGTTGCTGTTCTACGATATGATACTACTCAAATTTCACCCCCTCCTTTCACATGTGCACAGACAATGAGGACTCTCAGCTTGTACCTACTTCTTGGAATCATTTTACACGCTGTTGAGGCGTCGCGATTTTCTCTTAGCCCTCCGGCATTCTTCAATCGGTTTTCAGATTTTGAGGAGGAGTATGAGGAGGAGGAGGAGGGTCCTGGGCTGGGGGGTTTGCCCTTGAAAGCCTTGGTGGGCGCAAGTGTCGCAGCAGTTGGAGGTGTTGGTGTATCGTTTGCTCGACGAGCAATCAAGGCCAAGCAGCAGCGCGTGTCGACACCGAAGCAACAACGCTCTCATCTTCCAAGCAGCAGCACCGTTGGAAGCAGCACTCCGTCATTTGTCGAAAGCGGCATCAAGGGTGGCAAGAGCGATCCCAAAATAGCACGCGGTACAACAACAATGGCACCACCATCGTCTACAGAGGCTGATGGCAGCGGCGAGGAAGCTGAGAAAGAGCCTGAGGAGGTTTTCGATGTAGAGCCCGTGGTCGAGCTTGACGAGTCCAAGCTGTCGGAGGGCCAGAAGGAGCATCCCTACGCAAAGCTGCTGGGACCGAAGCTTGTCAAATATGATTCCAAGCAAGGGAAACTTGTGGAAGTGGCAACGGCGGACGTGTTGGACGGGAAGGTGACGTCTCTTTTTTTCCACGCTCAGCAGGTGGAGCAGATGCTGGAGAAGATGAAGGCGGGAAAGGTCCTTCCTGGACTCAAGGAGGTCTACGCCGAGCAGCGGGCGAAAGGCAACAACTTTGAGGTGGTGTTCATGTCGCTGCCTGATGGCCAGGAGGGGCGCTTTCAAGCGTACATGAAGGACATGCCCTGGTATGCCATGCCCTTTAACGCTACCGAGCGCCTGCGCGACGCGTACAAGGCCTTCAAGATCCAGAACCTCCCTGCCGCAGTGGTGGTGGACGAGCAGGCTCAGGTTTTGAATGAGAAGGGGTTTACGTACATGCTTATCGACAAAGAGGGGTTCCCGTGGCACCCGAAAACTCTCTCCCAGATGCTCGGCTCTACCTTCCTTAGCAAGGACCGGAGCGTGCCAGCCGCCGAGGTTGCGAAGAAAAAAGTTCTTGCCCTTTACTTCTCGGCTAACTGGTGTAAGCCATGCCAAGAGTTCACGCCCAAGCTGGTGGAGGCCTACGAGAAAGTTAGGGCGCAGGGGAAGGACTTGGAGGTGGTGTTCGTCTCCATGGACGAGACGGAGGAGAAATTTAAGGAGTACTTCGCGAAGATGCCATGGCTGAGCCTGCCCTACGAGGATAAGACGGCTCGCTCGCTCCTCATGACGGAGCTGGAGGTGAAGGGGCTGCCGACGCTAGTGTTGCTGGACGAGGAGCGGGAGGTAATCACAAGCAAGGGCCGAGACTTCGTCCTCAAAGACCCGGAGGGCGCCAAGTTTCCCTGGTACCCGCAGCCCTTGAACGAGATTTCCTATTCTTTCGACGGTATCGCGCAGAAGCCCTCCTTGGTTCTCTTCATGGAGGGCGCATCGGCCGATGCCCAGGCGAAGATGGTGGCGGCCATGCAAGCTGTGGCCGAGGAATTCACTGCCAAGAACAAGCTGGCGCCTGAGGACGCGGCGCACCGGTTCAATTTCTATTATGCCCAGGAGATCTCAACATTCTCTAAGGCCCTCCGCTCCATCGCCGGGTTGGAGCAGCTGAATCCGAAGGACAAATTTCTGAAGTCCAAGGCGGAGGCCAACAAGCCGCGGCTGGTGCTCCTGGACATCGGCAAGGAGGTTTGCCACGTATCCCCCGCCGAGGACGCGGGCCCAGTGGAGGAGACGACCATCCGAGAACTGTTGCAGGCGCGCGTGGAGGGAACGCTGCCCATGGAGACCTTTCGACAACCCGAGCCGGAGGAGGCGGCGGCCTCTGCCTCTGCGAAAGGGGCGGGGACGGTCTGAGAGTGTTCCGAGAGGTCTAACTTTTGAAAGATGAGAGAGATGAAGGCGATAGGCTGTAACAAGCTTGTTCGTGTCACGATAGCAAAGACCAAAATGAAGAGCGTAAGAGAAAAATACACAGGCAAGAGGCGGACAAGACACAGCCGAGAGGAAAGTCCAATGGATGAAGAAGCCGAGCCCGAATGTGGGCCTCAGATTCGGGCTATCGATTTGTTGTTTTCGCTATTCCCGCCATACCACCATGCTTTCCGTGGGCCCCAAGCCCGTCTTTCCCCCTTCTTGCCGTTATCCGGCTCCCGCCCTCCTCGCGTGACCGAGGGACAACCGCTCGACCTCCATCATCCTCCATCCATATGTACAGTAACGTTTGCGTCACGTGTATTACAATCTACGGTGTCCCCTTCCCGTGCGGAATCCATCATTCCCTTCTTGCCCCTCCTCCAAAGTCTTGCTGACCCAGTTAGACATCCTTAATCTCCTCTTCCGGCGCCCCGAAACAGTAATGATTCACCAATTTTGTCAGCTCAGAAGCAGGCATTGCACCCTCCACACGGTGAATCAGCTGGCCTTCTCGGATGAAGAAAATGGTGGGCAGGCCGTACACCTTCAGGGCAGAAGCGATGCGGGGTTCCTCGTCCGAGTCTACTTTTAACACTCTCAACTTGTCCTTGTACAAACCCTTAACCTTATCGAGCTCCCCCGCTAGGATCTGACAGGGGCCGCACCACTGTGCGTACACATCCAGGAGAACCGGGCTTCCCACTTCCGCTAATTGCTTCTCGAGTTCTTCCCCACTCACTTTGAGCACACCACTCTCCCCTGCCATCATGAGGGGCCTGCCCTTGGGACCACTTACGTAACGCACTGTATATATATTTTAAAAATGCCAGTGTGCTTAAGAAAGAGCATCGCTCGCAAAATTGGTCCTCGGAGTGATCGTCATGAGCACGTAGGAAGATACTACATGCTCCAATTTTCTCCTCAACAAAACCGAGCGCGCAAGCATCACGCAATTAACAGGCATCTCCCGAGATGACCACTTCTCACCTGACTTAATCTTTGAAACAGATGTAGGGACAAAGGCTTGCGTGAGGGCAATAAGCACCAGAAGGCCGGCTACAGAAAGGCACTGCTTCCTCAACAGAGGCAGTCGGGGTCCCGTCATCGGCTACGGCTTGGCTTGCGAGTTGATAGACTTGAAGGCGACGATCCCCTCGTCTGCAGAGTCATGTGAATGAAGTTGAGAGCCTTTCATGAGAGAACTGAGGTGGTCAGAGGCATTCTCGGGCGGATATTGTCCCCGAAGGCTCGAGCGTCATCGCCCGTTGATTACTCCGTGCCTGATTTCGTCTGAGGAAGGCGATATGCGAGAGGCAACATGGCGGTCCTCAATTGCTTACACCACACGATCACAGGTGACCTTTGGTAAGATCCTGGTTTATCAGCAGATGGTGGGCCCAAAACGACGAACCTCCTTGGTCTTTGCAGTATTGATGCTGAGTACAACACGTAAGGATGTCGTAGGGGAATGGGTTGGATACTACTTAAGCGTACGTACCCCGTGCTAGGACTCTGCCCTGGCTTAATTTGCATTATTTCTCGGGATATCTTTCTCCTACTTTCACAAAGGATCGTTTATCGCTTCTGCTTTCTCAAATGTACAAAATGCTGGGTTTCTGGGACGAGGAGGAGGTCAGATACCTGGCCGCGTCTTTCGGACAGCCGAGCAAAGAAGAGGCTTGGTCCGCACGCCTTCGAGGGCGCCTCCCACAAAAGAGCTCTTGGTTACCTCCCCAGATGAAGATACCACTGTTTCTACATACAACATGGAGGATATTGTGAACGTCTGCAAGCGACGAGGTTTCGTGTTCCAATCTTCCGAGATATATAATGGCTTCAATGGGTTCTACGACTACGGGCCCCTGGGTGGTAAGTTCAGTGCATGCACCATCTAGAAAATGTGCCCTTCTTGATGGATAGGTTTTCTTCCTCTATCTTTCATAACAGTGGAGCTCAAGAATAATATCAAGCAACGCTGGTGGCGGGACATGGTGCACAGCCGTGACGATATGGTCGGTCTCGACTCCTCCATCATCGCCTCCCCCCGGGTGTGGGAGGCCTCCGGTCACGTCGCCGGGTTCGTGGACCCCATGGTTGATTGCCGCGTGTCCAAGCTGCGCTACCGTGCCGACCAACTCTATTTCACCAAGGTGGAGCTGCAGGAGGACGGGGAGGTGATTGGGTACATTGCTCTTCTGGACTCTGGCGACCTGCACGGCGAAGCGAGGAAGCTAGCAGAAAAGTTGAAAAAAAAGGCCGGAAAAGAGGGGACGATCAAATTTCCCCTTGACATCAAAGATATGACCAAGGCTACAGTGGCCGAGATGGCGCTGATCCCTTCCCCAGCCACCGGGGAGCCGGGGTCCCTCACGCCGCCGCGAGCGTTCAACCTCATGTTCCAGACCTCCGTGGGCGCGCTGGCCGACGCCTCCTCCACGGCCTTCCTTCGGCCAGAGACAGCGCAAGGTATTTTCACCAACTTTAAGAACGTCCAGAGCACTGGTCGCGTCAAAGTGCCTTTCGGGATCGCTCAGATCGGTAAGGCATTCCGTAACGAGATCACTCCCCGCAACTTCATCTTCCGGTCGAGGGAGTTTGAGCAGATGGAGATCGAGTACTTCATTCCACCTGAGGAAGAGGTTTGGCCAGACTTTTACAACAAGTGGATCGAAACGGCCTGGCAATGGCTGACGAGCATCGGCATGCGCGAAGATCTGATGGGAAGGGATGTGCACCTCAAAGGCGACCTCGCCCACTACGCTAAGGCGTGCACTGACATTGTCTTCCGATTCCCGTTCGGGCAAGTTGAGCTCCAAGGCATCGCTGCACGAGGAGACTACGATTTGACTCAGCATCAGACCTCATCGGGCAAGTCCATGGAGTACTTCGACGAGGCCAACAAGCGCCGCTACGTGCCACACGTAATCGAGCCTTCCATCGGAGTGGATCGCCTCTTCCTGGCACTCATATGCTCCGCGTACGCTGAGGATGAGATCGAAGGCGAGAAACGAGTTGTCCTCAAGTTTCACCCGTCTATGGCTCCCATCAAGGTGGGCGTTTTCCCTCTGGTGAAGAATAAGCCTGAGATAATGGAAAAAGCTCGCGCTATATACGACCAGCTCAAGCGCCGGTACAATGTGTTTTGGGATGTGAGCGGAGCAATCGGTCGGAGGTACCGGCGGATGGACGAGGCCGGCACGCCCTTCTGTATCACTGTGGATTTCGACACCTTGGAAGACGACTCTGTCACGGTGAGGGAGCGAGACAGCACAAGACAGACGCGGATGAAAGTGGATGATCTGCTGGCCTTCTTTGATAAAGAAATAAATGGGTAGGCTCCCTAAGTCTCCCCTCAGCTTATGAACTCGGGGCTCGAAAGCATCATCTTTCAAAGAACATCGGCACCGTGCAATCTTTCACTCTCATTGCTTTGCCACGATAGCTCTTGAGCTCCACTCTGAATTGCGCACTCAATTGCGCCTATGCTTCGCCTTATTCCAGTCTATAATGTGATGTCCTGCACATTTATCTGAAACAAGGGGGGTATAAACAGCTTTATTCACTTTCCTCACGTTCTTTAGCTCAAACTTGTTCCGGTGCGTGTCCATCTTCCTCTTTCTTCGCGCCTCTACCATCGCATTGATCAGATTCTCGATGAGGTGGTGAAGAGGCTGACAAGGTCGGGGGCGGTGTACCTATGCTTTTTGGGGGTATCCGAAGTAATCCCGCGACCTCGTTTCCACCTTCACTGCTACTCCGCGACTTAACATTTACAACCGCTTCCGCTGTCCGTGCTGGCGTCACATCGTGTCCCTCTTTCTCGCGCTCCCTTCTCCCCGTATCAGCAATGTCGCCCTCTTCCCAGTCCTCAAATATCTCAGCCTCCTCCTCGTTATCGTTATCGTACAAGTCTCCCGTCCTGGCACCGTGCTGCCGAGCCACAGCCAAGGAAATGACCCATCGAGGTAACCAGTCTTGATGCCGCTGCAAAAAACCGTAAAAACGATCGCGAAGGCGCGCACGCCACTGCTTCAAGCCTACCTTGAAATAGTCCCATCCAATCATGCGAGCTCGATACCTGCCCGAGAGCCACATAAGGACCATTGCTGTGCCCAAATAGAGGATGCAAATATTGATGAGCATCTGCTGGCAATGCGCGACCTCTGTGTCCACCACCCGGGCTTCAAAATTTTGAGGAAGAGTGCCCTGAGTCAAGGCTTCACTGACGAATCCTTCAGAGGCCAATGCACCCACCGAGGCTAGAGCTTGACATTGCGGAGCGAGTGAGGCGTCCTGCAGGAATAGAGCACCGATGGACCAGCGGACATACGAAAGCCACATTCCCATCTTGCCGGGAAGGCTCGTCTGCAAGGTTTTCACATCTGGGGTGTGGCCGCCGAAGAGGAAGCCCACAAGAGCGATGACTACGCCACCAATTTGTGCATTCTTGGGCTCAAGAAGCAGGGACATGATGACTCCCACGCCGAAGCAGACCCACGCCGCCCAAAGGAGGATCAGATAGTAGAAAATAAAGGAAACACGCGGGAAACCCATGTTGTAGTAAAAGGAGAGATAAGCCAGGGGATACAGCGTTGTACACGGTAACGCTGAGAGGACTTTGCCCAGGAAGTACGCAGGAATTGAGATACCCGCCGAGCACTCCCGCCAAAACACCACACGTTCAGCAGAAAAGAATCGAACGCCTGTTAGCGTAGAAGTTAGGCCCATGCAGAGGACTGAAAGCTCGTACTGCTTGACACCAAGGTCAAACAGGCCGACAAGCAAACCGAAAACCATCAGCATGGCTAAGTCTTGTCTCACGACCCCGAGATTATTGTGCTGTTGGACCAGGCTGCGGCTCAAGCAGCTCCACACTTGCGAGTAAAAAGCGGGATATCGCCGTTGCGGAAGCTGTTCTTCATAGACCACCCCCAACAGCGAGTCCATCTGCATGGTAGTGTATCGCCGGCCCTCAATTGCGAAATTTCCGCCCATGTTCCACCGCTGACTGTGTTGATATTGCTCTTTTTTCCCACCATACTGAGACGCCGAAGTATGGCACCCAGATCGGTAGATGCTGCTCCCACTGCTGCTGCTACCCGTGCTGAGGGAGCGCCTCCAATCCTCAGCGCCGTCGACTCCGTCGTCGCCGACGTTGCCTGCTTCCGAAGGAACCCAGTATCCGAATAGATCCCCTCGTCGCAGGTCTGAGCCATTCCTCGCGGAGGAAGAAGAAAATATCTGCCAGGCCTCGTAAAGGGAGTCGTCGGCTTTCGTGATGATATCAAGGATGCGATCGGCTGGATTTACAGTTGGTTCAAAAGGAAAGCCTTGCTCAGTAAAATATTGTACAGCGTCCCGTGCGGAACCGTAGTAAGCTACTCGGCCACCACGTCCCAAGAAAATCACGTCATCGACGCCGAGAAAGACTTCAATGCGAGGCTGGTGTATGACTGCTGCAATGGTCAGCCCCGTGCCCGTAAGACGATGCAGATACTGCATGAGTTCGGCGGAAGTTGTGCTGTCAAGTCCGCTCGTGGGCTCGTCGAGGAAGAGCACGAGAGGTTTGCTCGTCAGTTCCATGCCCACGTTCACTCGCTTCCTCTGGCCGCCCGAGATCCCACGGTCCTCTGTTGATCCGATAAGGCTGTGCCGGCTCGGGAAAAGGCCCAATGAATCGATAACACGATTCACATGCTGCCGCTGCTCGGCTCGGCTCATGCTGGGATCCGCGCGGAGTTGGCAGCAGTACAGAAGGTTTTCCTTGACAGTCAAATCTTCGTACATAATATCATCTTGCGGGACAAAACCCATGACGTCATGCAGGGCTGTAGAGGACTCGGGACTTCCGTTGATAAAGGTCCGGCCTATTACCCTTGTGCCCAGTCCTAGCCGATTGGAAAGGGCTGAGATTAGCGTGGTTTTGCCGCATCCTGACGGGCCCATTACCGCCGTCACACGCCCAGAGCGGAAGCCACCCGTCACTCCATTCAGCACTTTGCGCCGGCCGCCGGGTAGCTCCACAGTCAAATCCCGAAACTGCAGGTCTATGCGGTCCACCTTGTGCCGTTCCCGCAGCACGGGCCCTACGCTTGAACGGCCACCAAGGCTTGGGCGGGCGACACCAGGGCCTTCCTCTTCCCCGCTAATGCTGTTCCTCTTTGCAGACCGCAGGGGGGTTGTGGTCGATTTCGTCGACCCTAGCGTGGATATTGCTGTCTGGGTTTGTTTGATTTTGTTGCTGTGATTGGCGCTGCTGATGTTGTCACTGTTTTTTTCACCATCCTTTTCGCGATCAAAGATCTCTTTAATCTGTAACAAGGGCTCGTGCAGCTCTTGATAATGCGTGCCTCGACTAGTCAAAAGGCCTCGCTTTCGCCTCTCCGTGTCGCGGCTTTGGCGGTAGTAAAAACGACAACGAAGAAAGATTTTGTTCAAGACTGCCAATGCCGCAAATGTGCTGAAGACAAGAACAAGGGCTACTACCCCTGCTGCTATCTTATCGGGGCGCTTGAGTCCAGGCTTCCTGCACCACATCCACCAAGTACAGGGCACGATGGCGCTGCTTCCGACGGGACACGTACCCTCCCTGCTCGCATATCATCACGACTCCGGGCGTTGGACAGTAGTGACCCTCGGCACAACACTCGGGTCGCGTCATATTCGGAAGGCAAAAGTAGCCCCCTTCTAGAGGACATAGCACTGCCACACCCTCAAATGGGCATAGGGACCCCACGAAGCAGCAAAAACTCATGCTCGCGCCGTGCCCGCCCACCGGCAATCCCAGAGCTTCCGACCGTAGCAAGCTCTCTGTCTCGCTTTCCCAGCATTCAGGCCCTTGCAAATCCGCATCTTTCATGCTTATTAGTGACTGAGCCTCCACAGCCGCTTCCGAGACCCCTTTGAACCATGAAGAGCCTTCTTGAAGGTGATAGTGGCTGTTCTTCGGGAACTGAAGCGCCCCCACATTGCCCACCTGAGTTATTTTCCCTCCGAATAAAACAGCAACGCCGCCCAAGCCATCGCGTGTAGCATCCCCACCGCTCCAATCAGAAAACCTCGGGACATGCAGCAACGTGTTGATGCCCAGGACGGGCCGTGTCCACACACTCTCAGGACCAGGCGGTGGCGTCTCGGTTGCATTCGAGACCATGACATCCAAGGGCTGCAGTATTACAGGGCCGTTCACGTTGCCGCTGCTGGGGCCAGGAAAAGTCATGGTGGCCAGAGGGAAGGACATCAAGCCCCATGGCGTGGCATTGTGCGTCTTTAGCGACACGTCGTCCCAAGCGAAGGCTTCAAGGCCGTCGAACCATCCACCCACCAAGGCTTGCGCACAGCCTCCCCCCCCCCCGAAACTTCATCCTCCACCTCTTCCAAGCACACGGCGCTCGTTACCGGCCCGTTTGTGCCCGCGAACCGGTCTTCGTGGTTACCATCCACCACGGGAAGCCTCCGCCAGCCCTTCGGATCCACCACCTGCCTGCCCGTGCCGTCCCCCGCGGCCGCCAGATCGAAGTCAAGAACAGCCAGGTTGGCGGAGACGACCCCCACAGGGCTTGAGGCCTCGGCAAAAGAGCCGCCCAGGAGCAGGCGGCCCGAGGAGATCGAGAGCAGCACGCGGATATCGCCTGCGAAACCCTGACAGCAGAACTCGGGGGAGAAGCACGACATGGAGGACAGCGTGGAGGCTGCCGGAGGGGTATAGGAGACGCCCGTTCCGTCCAGCTCGCGGCCTAGACACACCAAGTTGTTCTCAACCCGGTCCCAGAGCACAAGACTGGGCGCATTGAGTGCCCCAGCCCTGTCGAAGCTGCCCCCCACAGCCACATACCTGCTGTCCAAGACAGCCAGGGCGTGGACGGCACCGTTTACGCCGGGCAGAGGGTCAAGAAAGGTGCCCATGGCGCGGTAGGGCAGGCACTCGTCCTCCTTCATTTGTCCGGCGGCAGCCGGAGGAGAGAAATCCCGTTCGCCCGCATTTGTACCTCGGCTTTGTGCCCCGCTGCCTCCCCGACCGTCCGGCCCGTGCAGGGGCACGCTTTGCGCCGAGTAGAAGTGCTCGTCAAAGCGGAGCCGGGCGACCGAGAAGGCGGTGGTTCCCAGAATCGAGTTGAAAGAGCCTCCAACCAGCACGTCTGTGCAGGCCTCATTCAAGCAGGCGAGGGAGGAGACGAAGGCGCGAGGGGCCTCTCCCGAGGGCCCCGTCAGCTTCTTGTAGGTGTCCACCTCCAGCAGAACGCCGGGCGCCCAGGGGCTGGGCGGCGCGCCGGGAGGAATGCACCGCACTTTGGCGTATTGATCGTCAGGCGCACCGGAGGAAGACCAGGGACTCGAGGTGGAACGAGAGGTCTGGTTCGAGACTGGAGGCGCCAGCGCCAGGTCCTGGACGGGGCACAAGTTCGAGGCCTCAGAGTCCAGCAGCGGATTGGGCTCCACTCGGTAGACTGCCAGATGATTCAGCGCGCGAGGCCCATCCGCTCCAACGAAAGGGATGCCACCCGCTCCTCCCAGACGCAGCCCTCCTTTCGAGAAGTCACCGCCGATCAGAACCACGGTAGAGCCGTCAGGCAAGGGCGGGGGGCAGACCACGGTCAGAATCTTCCCTTGGCACTCCGAGGAATGCAATGCCCCATCATTGTACAGCAGGCCCATGGGGTCGGGCCCGATAGTCACGGGGGGCGACACCCAGGAATTATTTCCTCCTCCCTCCCCTGCGCTCGTCTCGAAATACCCAAAATTGAAGGCCACCTCCTCGCCCACAAGGTTGAATCCCCCTCCCACATAGACGCGGGAGCCAGACCTACAGGCTGCATTGACGTAATACGACACATCTTGCCCACCCCCATTTGGAGTGGGTAAGAAGCGATAATCGTCGACGTCCGCATGCACGCTGCACGTCTGAATTACAAGTAGAACGACCAGGGGCAACATAAAAGATGGCATATCTGCCAAAGACAGAAATCCAGAAACGCACGAGTACCTTCTCATGCTCATATCTAATACCTCCTTTGTCTCAGCGACATGTTCTCTTGATGACCAGGAAGGCACACCCTGTCTTGGTGTTTTGATGGAATTTCCGTCATGAGCGGATCAGCACTTTTCCTCGCCTTTTCGATGCAATCCTGCCAATCCACTCGGCTCTCGCCATGGCATAAAATTTGTACAACCTTAACGTGTCGCATGTGCTTGGATGAAAATGCTATAAGAACGCAGCAGCGGTCGTGCAAGGCCAGCATGGGACCTTGAGCAGCACGTGGGCCGCGCGCTCGCCGGAAAGTCGCCTTTCCGGCCTGCGTCTCGCATCAGGGGCGCTTTGTAACAAATTGTTTGGTGCTTGCGTTCCCGCACGCGAAGCGCTTGGATGGCAACAGCAACAGCTTCCCTTCATGAACACGACTCAATATTACTCGTCCGACACTGTTGCTCGCACAGGTCATCCTCACAGGCGACAGGGTCTTATGCCCGGCTAAGGAGTTCCGGCCTGGCACCGGCCCTTCTCACGTTCTGGTTCAGCGTAGCGCCCCCGCCCTCAATTATTGTGTCGCATCATGTCGGCTTCGGGTGTGCATGGCAGTGAAAAGAACAGCCCAAAGCGCAGTGGAAGCTGTCGGAGCCATAGCGATAAGAGCGGAGCTTTTTTTGGCACATCAAGCCTAGGGGCCAGCACTTGGGGCGGAGGGAGTACAGGGAGCCTAAGCGGAGGCGGAGGCCATGGGAGCGCCAGCGCTCCGTCGCCTTTAATGTACAACTCGCCGACAAAACGATTCGGCTACCCACGCTGGCCTCCGCTGATCTCCCCAGTACCGCAGGACTGGGAAAATGTCGGCAGGGGCGACGCGGATGACTACGTCGAGGTGCGTCGCGAGGTGGGTAGTGGCGGACACAACCTAACAAGCGTCATGATGGACCCCAGGGCGCCAGGAGGCGTGAGCGCGGAGTTGCAATTGGCTTGGGTAGACCAATCTCACGCTGCGACAGTGAGTGCAAGCGGGCCTGGGGCCGGTCGTGTACAGCTAGCGTTGCCCTCAGCCCAGGAGGTCCGGGCTCTCCTGAGCTTTGCTCGGCGCACAGGCTCGGTCATGGAGCGTTACCGACAAAATCATCACGCGGGGCCGGGTCAGGAGAAGCTGTACCGGCCCGAGCTGTTGTCCTCGTCGCAAAAGGCCGCAGACGGCGCGGCCGACCTGGCCGAATGCTTCCGCGAGGTGCCCGCCATCTTCTTCCACAGGGATTTCCAGCTCTCCGAACCCGCCCTCTTCGACAGGGTCGTGATCAGGGCCACGCCGGACACGCAGGAGCGGCTCTCGCAGTATCTGGACGTGGTGGAGACATGCCTGCTCAAACAAATCTCCTCCCGCTCTCAGCACTTCTTCGAGGCATTGATAACCTTGCAGGACGTCCGGGACCGCCTCGCCCAGGCATGTGGGCAGGTGCTTCGACTCCGCTCCGGTTTGCA
Organism: Microchloropsis gaditana; assembly: GCF_000240725.1. Taxonomy (NCBI): domain Eukaryota; class Eustigmatophyceae; order Eustigmatales; family Monodopsidaceae; genus Microchloropsis; species Microchloropsis gaditana. Next base: position 222,268 of record NW_005803952.1, read on the forward strand.
TGATATTGACCAGAAAACTGTGCGGGGCATGATCCGCATTCCACGCCTCGCCCAGCGCAAGGTGAACCTGGCGGCCCTCCTGGAGAAGCTCCGCCTCCTCCAAGATGTGCAGCGGTCCACCACGCTCGTCCAGTCCTTGCTCGGTGCCGGCGATTTTCTTGGGGCTCTGGATGTCTTGGAGGATGGCCAGGGTCTGGTACGGGAAGGGGGGCTGGCGACGGTGAGGTGCACGCGCAGGCTAGCCCGGCAGCTGGGCGAGTACATGGAGCTGGTGTCGGACCTGCTTGCCTCCTCCTTCATCGGCCTCGCGCTTTCTTTTCAAGGTACGTTCTCGGGACTGGATGGCCTTGCTCGGAAAGCATGGCGGGGCTAACTCATGACTGTCTTGTGAGGCGGAGGCCATGTCTGTACGTTTAAGCAGGGGCTTCCGTCTCGATCCTCCTGACCTCCCTCTTTCGAACAGCGGACCCGGACGCTTGTGTACCGGACACGCGCTCCTCCCTGCCCTCGCCCTCTTTGTTGCAGAGCGAACATTCTTGTGTGCGCTTGCCCCTTCAGCAACCGGAGTTGGACGAGGCGTTGAAAGCGCAGCTCGTGCCCCGGGTGCGGGGGCTGGTGCGCCTCTGTCGGCTGTCCAAGGCGCTTGAGCGGTACCGGGGACGGTTGACGGCCTCCTTGAAGGAGGTGGTGAAGACCGTGCTCACGGAATACCTGGGTGTTGCGGAATATCAGCGAGGGGAAGATAAGGTTGGAGCAGACGGGGCTGTGAACACGCCTGCCGAGGCTGCCAGCCCCCCCCTGCCGGTCAACGGGACCAGCGGCTTGCCGACCGCAGCAGCTGCGGCGACGTCAACAGAGGAGAACGCTGGCTTGTTGGGCAAAGGCGTCAGAGCCATGAAAGCAGAGTCCTTCCTGGGGTGTCTTAAGCTTTGTTTCGAGCAAATGCTCCTCCCCATGACGGGCGTGGGCCTGATTCATACTTTCTTAGAGGAGCAGATCAGCGAGGAGCTGAGTCGGATTTTGGACCGCCGACCAGTCCCTTCCTCCTCTCTCCACTCCACGCATCAATCTCAAGGCGAATTGTCCACAGGGTCTCCCGGAGAAACAGGCGGAGAGGGGTCCTTCGGACATGTCAACCGGGAGCCCTCGCTCCCTCCCTCTTCGAGTCCTGCGGTGTCCAACTCATCCAGGACAGACGCGGGATCAGTTCCTCCGTCTCCAACGCCCAGCCCTTCAAACAAGTTTAAAACATTTTTAGAAAAGCGGCGATTGGAGACAGGGGGCGGTGCAAGTAAGAGCGGTACCAGTACTGTGGGCAGTCTGGGGATAGGAGGTAAACAGCAAACCCAAGCCCCTTTCAAGGACGAGGATCAAATAAAAGTTTTGGAGTTGCAAGCATGCAAAAAGCTTAACGACGAAATTTTGAAGACCCTGTGTGATCTCTGTTATCGTCACATCGTTTCCCTGTTGGTGGCTCGGAGGGAGGCCAACGTTAGCATGGACCTGGCAGAAATAAAGGTTTTATGGGACAGCACCATGTCTTTCTTAGGGGCTGTGGAGCAAATTTCTGGTACAGCTGGCTTCGGCTTGAAGAGCACACTGCTTACGCAGGCCAAGCAATTCGTTGAGCATGTGCACAAAGGGGGTGTGGGCCGACTTTTGGCGGCCCTTGACGCAGAGAGGTGGGTGCAGACAGATGTAGGCGCGGAGCGGCAAGCCGAAATTGATCATCTTATGGCCGGGAGGGCCGTATTGGCCGCGCGTGCATCCTCGTCTGTTCAGTCTTTGCAAGAAGACCGTCTACTGTCGTTTCCGAAAGAGGACTCGATCTCCGATGTGCAAGACCTTTCTCATTCCAGGGAGTCAGGGGAGTTGTCTATCAGTAGCTCTATCAGCAATGATGGGCACTCCGAAAATCGGCACAGATTTGTGGCAACCGTGGTTATTATTGGAGAAGAACGTTACAAAGTAGTGTACAGCGCAGTGCTTCTAATCTCTCTTCTGAACAGCTACCTAAATGTTGCCGCAAATTTCCCCATGCTCGCCATGGATGTGATGCAGTGCGTTGTCAACTTGCTTCGGCTTTTCAATACGCGTACGGCGCAATTGGTGCTTGGTGCGGGCGCTATTCAGGCGACGGCTCGTCTACGAAGCATAACAGCAAAGCACTTGGCACTGGCCTCCCAATGTTTGGGACTGATACTTGTGCTCCTCCCACATGTCCGTGCCGCCCTTGCCGCCCACTTGCAGACCAAGCAGCAAGCCTTTCTGATTGAACTCGATCGCCTCCGTCAGGAGTACGCCGAGCATCAGGAACGAGTGCTTACGAAGTTTGTAGCTATCATGGGAGAGCTGATAGCGCACAGTGCGGCCAACACAGGCTTGCGGGAGACGGACTGGGATGCCCTGGGTAGTGCCGCCTGCCGATTCGTAGAAGAGGTTATAAAAGGGACTACAACCATGCATAGGGTGCTTTATCAAATTTTGCCTCCCACGCAGGTCCAGGACATCTTTAATCGTGTCTTTGACCTGCTGGGTCATCGGCTGAAAGAGTATCTGGATCACGCGCGCCCCACTACTAATGCCGGGAGGGAACGGCTGGTGGATGAAGTATCACATCTCGTCACATCTCTATCTATGCTCCGGGGGGTGAATGCACAGGCTCTTGCGGAGCTAGAGGGAACAATCCGAGAGAAATTTTCGCCGGCCTCATTTTTGTCGTCACCTGCTACTACTTCAAATTCGCCATCGCCAACCTCCCTCACCCTGTGCTTGCCTCCGACAGACTTAAATGGCGGTTCTGCCTCACACGAACCAATCCTCACTCCTCCGCGGACCTCAGATGCGCCTGCGTCTGCATCATCTGCCTAAATATTGCGTTAAATGAACACTGCCAAGAGCAAAAGAGCAAAAGAAATGACTGTTTCGTCAATAAGCAGGACGTCTCGTGCATTCTCGCTAACATGACTTTCTTTGCTGTCACTAAGTGTTAATCCAGGCTATGAAAGCAGCCAATTTTTATGAGAGTGGCTATTGTTTCAATTTCTCGCGCTTTGGGTGATGATTTGGCTTTTTTTGCTGTGCCGCGTCTCCTTGACTGTCCTTGCCCACACTGTGATTTGCGTCCTTGCCACCGCCTCTACCTGCCTTCGCTTCAGCTATTTCGCGAAATTCGTTGTCGCGCGGACGTTTTTTCCCTTTATCTTTCTGGTGATTCTTCCCGCCCCTAACTTGAGCTTGCTTGACAGGCTCTCCCACGTCTGCACTTGACACGCCCAACTGGCGAGCGACGTTTAGACACGACATCCTCAGCCCGACACTGGAAGTCTTCTTTTGCAACTCGATCAAGGAGCGACCCAGCTCTGAAGCGGCCTCCGCCATGGCTACCTCCTTCGCTGCTTCTTTCTTAGCTCCCTTATTCTTCTTTTCCTTTGACTGAGTGGGCGGCAAACTTCGCGAAAGACCATTGTCTTCCTGAATGACAGTGGCCACTGTTTGGCAGCATTCGACCAAGGGTTTGAGGTGCTTGCTATTCACGTCGCCGCTCTGCTCTGTCGCTACTCGCCTGAGTGCATCCAAAAGACCAGAAATTTCGCGCTGCATAACTTGCTTCGCGTCCGCCCCAAAGACGCGACGTTGCGCCAACAGCAGAGCCACCAACCGAAGCGCCTCTGCTTGTCGGAATGCTTTCGATACCTCCACAACATAGGTCTTTAGTGGTTGCAGCAAAGTTAGACATGCTGGAGAGGGGAAGCGAGCGACCAATTGTTCAAAAGGGGTGGCGGTCAAGCTAGTCCGCGTGGTCATGTACTCTCGTAAAGCACCTCGATAAAGATCCACCAGCCACGCAGGAGGAGGAGCATTCATGCTAGTGCTCGCGAATAGCGTCGCCCGCGTGCAGACATTCAAGCAGGTCAGAACTGTGTTCGCACGGTCCTTGGTAGGGGCCCTCCTTAGCTCGCCCACCAAGACTCGAGTGAGTGCCTCCACCTCCTCGTCTGCCATCCCGCCTCCTCCCTTCGCCACTGGGAAGAGCCTGGGCCGTGTCTTGGCTAAGCGTTTGTTCAAGAAGTCAGACAGGCGGTGTGAGAGATTGAGCAGCTCCGCTGGCCTCCCAGGCCCCGCTTGAGCCTGAAGCTTTCTGAGGGCTGTCAAGCAGGGCTCGACGCTGAGGAGCAAGAGGCCAGCATGCGGTTGTTTGGAGGCAACTACTTCGAGAAGGTCCAATGTCCGTAGCCGATGCTGCAGCGCTTGTCGTTCGGCTTCAGTGCGAGATTCCTTTCCGCCCTGATGGCTAGCCTGGCGCAAGGCCAGCATGTGGTCGAGGTGACCCTGGTTTTCGTCGTCTCCGCCCAGCAAACGCCGGAAAGCCTCGGGATCGCTGCCATCCACGACAACTTCTTGCTCTTCTTCCTCGCTTTCCGAGTCGTCCGGGCCACCCTCATCCGTTGCGTCGCCGCTTGTAGCCATGCCCGTGGAACTGAGAACTTTGTCTAAGGCGGCCAAGGCGGCGTCATTTTCGCCACTATCGTCGTCGCTTCCGTCGCTCGACTCCGAATCACTCCCATTATCTCCTGTCACCCCGTTTATCTCATCATCCTCGAAACCCGACGTGCTGCATACAACTCCCAAAAGCACCTCGAGTGCCGGGCGAGTAATGGGAGAGGACGCGCACACCACCCCCCATGCCTTTCGGACATTGTCGCGGAGATTACGCACCGGCACGCCTGCCAGTGAGGTAGACAGCACTCCCACGCACAGGTCTGCAAGCACAGCCATGGCGTCGACACCACCCTTCACGTCCCGTCTCTGGGAACGAGAGTCCTTGGTCGTGCCCGCAAGATCTTTGTAGCATCGACACAGATCCCCCAAGAAGTCCTCCTGCCCACCTCCCGGTTCTGTGTTCAGCTGGTAGAGGCCAACCTGCATGATCAAAATAGCAAAGGCTTCATCCGTTTTACTCGCTGTTCTGCTCCCCGTCTCCTTTTTTATTCTTGCGAGGATCTCCTCTGTCAGTCCCAACATTTCGTCACGCGCCTCCCTCGGCCCCGCCTCCAGGGGGATGACAAGCTCCACCCCTTCTGCCTCCAGGTCTCGCCATATCTTGTGGGTCTCCCAAAGCCATGCCAGGGCTCCCGTGCCGGCACCTGCAACTTGAGATGGAAGCATGTCCCCCTTTCCCAGCTCGGCCAGGAGGCCGTGGGCCCGTGCAGCCGCCGCCCTCCGGACTTCCTCAGGCACAAAGCCCCTGACCAACTCCCAGGAGGCTACCTTAGTCTCTCCTTTATCCGACTTGCCGGCCCTCCGGCCCCCTTTCTTGACACGCTCAGATGCACCCGTTTTCTTGTCTCCCCTGCTCACCCCCTCGATGTCGAAGTACGCCAACGAAAAGAGCAGCCGCAGTACTTTCACCACCACTCCTTCTCCTCCAGGCTTTGCGACAGCCGGCATCCTGCTCAGCGCGTAAAGCGCGTCCACAGCCCAGAGCTTTTGAGACAGTATTGTGGATGCCGCATCACTTTCATCCATTTCCCCGCTCCCATCCACCCCCTCCTTACTCTTGCAATCCTCCCTCTTTGCAGGAGACAAAGCCGCTATCGACGGTGCCTCCGCGTCGTGGTAGGCCTTTACCACATGCCTTACGAATAACAAGAGTTCCGACGTACTCAAGGCTCCCACTAAATCCTGTAGAACGCTTGTACCGGTCTTCTGGTCGAAGTTCACGTCGCAGCGGGTCAGGAGGGCACAGGCGATGAGGAGGCGTTTCTCCGGCGCCGCCTCACCAGTCGCCACCAGCGCGTCCAAGGTCTGTTTTGCCAAAGGTCGTAGAATCTCGTCCGCAGTCCCTGCCGTGGACAAAGACATGAGCAAGATTTTCAGCACGTTGGGGGACAGACAGATGGGAAGCTGCGTTGCCGACGCCCGTCCGGCCACGCGCTGCAGGAGCATCAAGGCCAGGGCCTTTCGCTCGTGTGTCCCGCAGGCCAGCACCTCGTCGACCATCAGCGTCCACAGGGCTTGAAAGCTAGCACCATGGTCGTCTCCCTCCTCATCTTCGCAGCTCCCGCCGGCCCCGTCGCTACCGCCTGGGCTTGGCAGCAGCCGGTCTAGGAGGCGGTCCCAGAGCGGGTGCACCTGAGGGAAGGCGCTTGACGAGGCTTTCAGCGGCTCAATAAGCTTGTGTATTCGTTTACATTTGAGGATACGCTTGGAACTCAACAGCCAGCGCGGGAGCCTCCCTTCCAGCCCTTTCTCCTTGCGGATACCGTGTTGGCGGAGATAGTCTTGCAGGACGAGCGCCAGCCCGAGCTGGTCAGGATTAAGGGCGTCAACGTCTACTTCTTCTCGCACTCCTTCATCGCTGTGCTTGGTAGTGTCCTTTGCGCCGAGAGACTCCCCCAATTCGGTCAACAAATCCAGAGAATCGAGAAAACGCTGAGGCGGCAAGCACTCCAGCATGGCAACTATAGCCTCTGCGGCCAACGACCGTAAGACCTTGCGCTTCCTAAAAATCCCTATGGCAGTCTCTAATAATTTCATGCCTATCGGATCCCACTCTTTGATGTTGACATTCAGTCGCCCTGACCGCACCACCGCCAGGCACGTAAAGAGTCGGCCGAGGAGCATATCCCGCTCGTCTTGCCCGCGCACGGACCCCGTCACGTCGGTGGAGGTCAGCATGTGTTCATGGACCAAGGACAGTGGAACATCCGGTCTAACAGCAAGCACCTCTGCCAAGCAAGAGGCGAACCCTTGACGCGCTGCTTCAGTGGAAGATGACAAGCCCCGGACCAAGCGCTTTATGGCGTACTCAACTTCTGAAGGCAAAGGAGATGGACGCCTATTTCCTTCCTTGGGACGAAAACTCTTGGACAAAGACTCGACAAGCTCATAGCCCGCTTGGATGCGCTTGTCTGAGTCGGTCGACACCAGCTTCCAGTAGCATTCCAGCGACATCGTCTGTTGTGGGTGGATGGGAGGGGGGTGAGGAGGTCGATGGTGAGCGGAGCCCCGCGGATGCTCAGCCAAATGAGGAGTCAAGAACGACGCAACGTAGTCTATGCCTGTGAAGTCTATCGTAAATGCGAGTGGCTGTCAGAAGATGTCTTTACTACTCCACGTCAGATACGTGGTACGCGCCTCTATGCCCGCAAGATACGACCCCGCAGCGCCGGAAAGGAGCGAATAAGAAGCTCCGTGCTTGACATCGCGTTTTACGCTTTATTATGGCTTGACCCTTGCCACGCATCACCACCATGTCTTTTTGTTCAACCGCAGTAACTATATTTTACTAGGATGCCCACGTATGTTCACATCTAATGAGCAGGTTTTATATCCATTCGCGGTTATTACACTTTAGCTCCATCTCCAGAAGCAGCCCCCAGGATTTCTTCGTGAGGTTCTGCCCTCCCTACAAGAAACAATATGTCGCGATGGGGAAGAAAGGCCCGCCCGCCGCCTGGGTTTGACTACTTAGAGCCTACATTGGCAGCCTTGGAGGCCGAGCTACGAGAAAGTACGTACATAAACCTTCTTTGCAATCGACGGCATGCACATGTCATAATCTTTCTGATGCTTTTCGATCGTTATCGACCACAATCAGAGGTCAATGAGGGCCACGAAGGGAAGCGTAAAAATGAGTCTTTGTGGCCTGTTCATCAAATTAATTGGCAGCGGAGTCGATATATTTTCGACATGTTTTATCGCTATGAGAAGATCAGCCGTGAGGTGTATGAGTATTGCGTGCAGATGGTACGTAGGAATTTTATTTTTCATGCCATAGACGTGTATTATGCAAGGAAGTTTTGTCAAACTTGTTCTTCTTTGGTTGGTTTGCGAATTGTTCCTCTTGCACTGCCTTCTCCAGCTCGCGGAGTGTCTCACTCTTTTTCCCTCGGTTTCCCCTCAAATTTCCTTCCACTCCTCCCTGTTTGCCGTAGAAACTCGTCGATGCAGCTTTAGCAGCAAAATGGAAAAAACCAGGCTACGAAAAGCTCTGCTGCACTTATGCGATCAATACTAAAAATTTTAAGTTTGGGACGACGAGTATTTGTCGCGTACCGAAGCAGGTCTTGAACGAGGGCACCGTGGTGGAGGACGCGAACTGCGGCTGCCGAGGGTGCTCCTCAGGGGACCAGGGAGAGAGAAATATCTTTGGAAATAAGTATGGGCAATACCTCGCGGGCATCCAGGTGCGGCGGGAAAGGAAACAAGCCAAGGCAGCCGCCGCAGTTGCAGGGGTGTGGGCTGAGGGCGGAGGGGAGGAGGACGAGGAAGAGGAGGACGATGAAGCAGAGGAGGAGGAGGAAGAGGAGGAGGAGGGGCACGGAAAGCGAAGCGTACATGATGAAAGAACAGAGGGTGGGCCAGAGATGCACATTCATAAGAAAGTCAAAGCATAGAGTAAATAGCGACGATTGGCACTGGCGGACCGTGCACTGTAGGCAAGCTGACGAAAAGCAACCTTTTGGTCCTGAATGCATGGCCCTGCAAGCACAAGTATCCGTTCATTTCTTTGCCAAGAACACTATTTGCTCTCTCGCAAGTCTTCGCATCGACACAGAGGCCAGCCCCCCCCCTTTTCCGGCCCATCTTTGATTGACTATGTACAGCCGACCCCCTCCCCGCGCCATTTCACCGATGAGGAAGGGAGCACCGGCAGACAGGACACTCCAACTTGATGTCCATCCAGCGCTCCAGACACTCCCTGTCGAAGACGTGATTGCACGGCGCTACCATGTAGCTCCCCAAGCGCGTCACGTCCACGTCGTTGAAGCAAATGGCGCACTCCAGGGCCCCGCCCTCCTCCCCATCCGCTTCTCCCCCGTGTCCCGGTCCCTCTTCCAGGTCCATCAACTCAATCTCCTCGCAGCCACCACTGCTCCCACTGCTTTGCGTGTGCACCAACCCTCCTGCTCGCACTGTGGGTTGAGGACCTTGCGCTCTCCCCCCCCTTCCCTGGGGCACTGGGCGATAGTAGTTGTACTTGGGCGGTAGGAAGCGCGCTGGGATCATATACTGCGGGCCAAGGTAATCTTGCGAGAGGAGGACAGCGACTTGCGCCCCCACCCAGACGACCAGGGCGAAGCAGAGCCGGTAATCGGGCCTGTAGCCCGAAAAAATGAGGTGAATAAAGTTCTCCGGACAGCCGTACACGTAGAGGGGGATGGCGAGGCGCGCCAGACTCATGCCAAGCACGTAGGTCCGATTGAGAGGACGCCGGAGGCCTTTGCTGGCGTTCATGACGATCTGCGGAACCCAGAAGGAGTAAAGGACGAAGACGAGGACCTCCAAGTACTGCGCCAAGAAGTAAACGAGGAAGAGGAGGAGGAAAAGGACCGCGTAGAAACGGGCGTGGAGGGCGGCTAGCTGCCGGCGAAGGCCGTTGAAGGAGGTGGCAGCGGCGGACTGAGAATCGCGTGACTGGTGGATGATGAACATGTAGCGGATCTCGAAGATGGAGAAGATGACAAGCTTGAAGAAGGCGATGGAGGCGAAGGCGGCGAAGAGGGGCTGAAGCACAGCGCACAGAAGGAGGTGGGCGATGCAGAGGAGGGCGTCTAGGATGGCTTGCTGGCCGATACACAAGAGGGAGACCCGAGAGGCCGCTGCTTGCGTGCGCGAGAAATAGAGCTGGCGGAAGAGGAGAGCGATTTGCAGGACGCAGACAAGGGTGACGATGATGGAGTAGTTGACGGCCTTGCGATAGGCCTGAGTCCAGTCGAGGCGGATCGCCTGTGAGGACACACTCAGAGCCACGTCGCACTCGGGACTGGTCAGCGTCCCTTCGAAGCCATCCGCCAACTCAAGCCGCGCCTGGCTCTCCGCCGCGGCAGTGGAGGAGGAGGAGGAGGCGTCGCCCTGGGCCCCCGTCTGGCCCATGACCTGGCTGGCGTTCAGGCGCGGGGAGGAGCGCGCGTCCAGGGTGAACACGCAACGCCGCCCGTTGCTCGTCTGGTGCCGGAAGTATCTCTCTTTGGTCCTGTCTGGGATCAGGACTGTCTCCAGCAAGCCGCCGTCCGGAGCCGCCTTCTCCTCCATCCCCGCCAACAGCGCCCCACCTTTCAGCACCGTCAGCCCCACCACTTCCGCCCCTTCACTCTCATCAGCTCCATCCATATCCAGCTTCTTGTCGGCCTGTAACTGCATTCCGAAAAACACGTCCGCTTCCTCTGCCTCTCGCCCTGCCGCCCGATCCTCCAGGTCAGTACCTGCGCTCGCTGCAACCTCCCTCAAGACGGCATCCAGGCGCATCTCCACATCCGGGTAGCTTGCTACATCTCCCCAGACACCTGCTATCCGTCTCTCAAGGCCGGTATCGGCGTTTGCCGCCATGTGCGAGGGAGAGGCCTGATCACTCGCGTCGCCGGGATTGCCCTCTACCCCCTCTCCGCCCCCTAGACGCTGGCTCGGCTCTCCTAGGGTCCGGGTCGCGCGCCCTGCAGGTTTGTCGCTATCGCTGCCTTGGGCCCGGAAGGTCTTGGCCGAGGAGGCCGGGAGGGTGTAGGCGAAGCCCAGGGTGCCTGCCTGCTTCTGCGAGACGGTTCGGAGCAGGAGACGGCCATCACGGCGCAGGTACACGCCCTTGAGGACTGCGAACACGTCGCGCTCGGAGGAGAAGGGCCCGTCCAGGAGCTTGAAGTAGCCATGCACCAGACTCAGGTCGGTCAGGCCTGCCACGGGATTCATGAAAAGCTGCACGTCCACGCGCCCCTCTGTATGGTGCAGCCGCATGCCCCCTGGCACCTGAGCCCCCGTCTTGGTGGCTGGCCTGCGGCGAGTCTCCTCCGCAGAGCCGCCGAACCTGCCCGCCACCCCCGGCAGCCCGTCACTCCCCCCGGCCTGCATGAGGCGGAGGCGGCGCCCGGGATTGGCCTCTAAAGCCACAGGCGGTTCCACCTGCTTTGTCCAGGCCCCGCGGTAGTAGCCGGTGGTGTTTGCAGCGTAGAAACATCCTTTTCCTTGAAGCCGGACGAACTCTTTCAATCGCTGCGTCGCCCTGGCTGGAAGGACCACGCCCTCCCACGTGGCCTCCTCCCTGCCCCC